>NC_056729.1:1075427217-1075437217 GCF_019279795.1 Protopterus annectens
CTGCATGCAAAGATGGACTCTGAGTCCTCACTGCCGTGTTCCTGTTGTGTGAGCTGTGTCACAGTATATATTTCCTTCTGGATAATGATCTGACATGTGGAAATTAACTGTAGACTACTGTCTGTATAGCACATGTCAGTGAGGGCTGCCAACATGTAGTAATGGCATACATATTGGTGTCAGACATCTATCTGCCGACACATTCATCCTATTGCATAGCTAGTTGGCAAGCTGATGTCCGCCAGTCCCTGTACAAATGTGCAGATGTCAGGTATCCAGCTTGGATATGTACAGGCAACCTATGCTTGACTGACACTGACATGTCTGCCCAGCTGTGTTATAACTGGCACAGATGGGACACAACACCCTGTACGGATCACATGCCATGGGTACCTCCACTACACTACCACAGTCAACAGAACATGCTTTGGAACAAGTCTCCAGCACAGACACTAACCATGTTTTGTAATACATGTTGCATACAGGTCAACTGCATCACCTCACCAGCCATTTGCAGGAGGCATCCAGAGGATTGGCTGATGCATGTCACTTTCACCCTGAGGGTCACCACAGTGGTGTCTGTAGATAGATTCCCTGCTGGCACATGGCAGGTGACATGATAATACTGTACACACATCCCCTACACTTCCCATCTGCATCCCAGTACTGACAAATGTGTAAGTGTGCATTACTGAGGATATCATTGTCTGTGTGTTAGTACACCTGTAGTTGGGAATATCATGAGGCCCTTCACACCCACAGCAACACCCATTGCCTTAGTTAGATGTGGCTGCTGCTGTACCAGACATTACATGTACCCTGTTACGCTCCTCTCCCTAAAGGCTACCTGAGCCTTGCAGTACCAGCACAACACTGTTGTACAAATGGGTTGATAGGCATGGGATACCCACTGTGTTCTGGCAAGTGTGTGCATGTGTACATGTGTGTATATATGTAGGGTACAGCATTCCAAGGCCACATACTCCTATTGTAATACGCATTGCCACTCAATATTATGGATAGTGATGTTGCTGCCCATAGGAGAGGCATGACAATGCATCACCCACTATGCCTGTGGCATGAGCATTGGATGCATATCCCTGTAGTACCACTCTTGGGATGGACAATGGGTTGTATTGCAGTCCTGGTCAGTGTGTGATGATGGGTATGTCAGAGTGTCATCATGGGTTCCAGTGTGTACAGTATCCACAGTGGGGTGTGGCTGCTGTGTACATTGTCATTACATCATGGTAACCCTGGTACATGTCCCATGTACCACTGTATGGTGACCACTGTCACCATCAACCATACAGGTAACTGATAATACAATCCAGCCCAGTTATGCATGTGCTGTGTGCAGCCTACCTGTAACACATTGGACACACTGACAAGGTAGTTAGCACTGATAGGCCCAGGTCTCTCAGAAGTGTGTCTGCCTGTTATGTGTCTGTTAATGTGTATATGATGGTATGTCACACTATGTATTGTGCATATACAACCATTATATCCCCCATTGCCGTACTGTACATGTCTGGGGATGTTCTGCATGTAACATGTAACCTGGAACACACCTCACCCTAAACGCTGTGTGGTGTGTGCAATTAAAGCCTCACACATCAGAGCACTACATACCTAGGTGGGGGGTCCTAGTACCAGTGTTACCAAGTAAGAGTGTGCATGTATGTGGAGGGATCTACTTCAGGTTGCTTAATATACATGTCTCAGGGGGGTCACCTGTCCATGTGGCACAGGCAGTAACTGTTATACAGACCTGTGACGTGTTCAACTGTACCCAGGATATGGCACAGCCATGGTGTCACCACAGTGCTATACCCCTTGTGAGATATGACAGCAGACCATTGTCCTGCTGACACATGCACACCTACAACACAAATGGATAACATTATGGAGACCACAATCACCCAGTGTTACTAACAGCTCTAATGCATCATGACTGGAAAGCTAGTCTACCTGACATGTACGCATTAAACATTACTGCTGACAACATGTTACACAGCTGTACATTGGTACATTGTAGTACATTCACCGTGTGCGTCAAAACCATATTAGCCTGTCCCTGCATCGATGTTATGGATGACAGGGATGTGGCATAGGTATCATCATATGCACAGGGTATGTTGTTAGTTTGCCAGAGACCTAGGGTGGGCCATACATTTGACACCATGTGTGTGGGTGTGGGGTGTAAGTTGCTGATATGGGCATGGTGATGTGGTGTGTGTAGGTATGGGTTGCCCTAGGTGTGTTTGTATAGTGTGTGGGTATGCATGCACACAGTTATGCCATGTGGCTGCCCTATACAGGTGTTTCTTGAACAGCTGCAGACCATACCTGGAAGGGTGTGCAATTCACCACTTCCGGCCATGGACACGTAGACTGTGCCTGCCAGGGGTTCCATGGGAATGTCCAGGTACAGGCCTCGATGTGCTACTCTCCCCTGATGATGACATATGTCTGCTGGAACCAGGTCCCTCCTGGAAATGGCCAGGGCCACATGCACATGGCCTGCTGTGGTGTGGTGTGAACAGCGCCCCCCATGCAGTGCTGGGGCTGGTACTGTCACTACAGGAGTGGCTTGGTTTTCTTACATATCCATGTCGACCACCAGATGCTGTTGTTGCTGGTCTATGTCCACACGGCCGTTGCCCCACTCCTACCACATGTTCTAGCATGGACAATCCACGGTCGATGAGGCCCACTATCTCAACCAGCCGTCTATCCATGACCTCTGTATAATCATGGAGGGCACCTGCAAGTTCATGGATGTTGTCACTTACAGATGAGAAAGCAGCCCTCTGCAGCTTCAGACCCTGTCTGGTGTACAGTTCCATAGGTGCCTGCGCCCCTATGACAGCTGGAAACATGCATCTGCTGGTACCAGTTTTGGCACTTCTGCCAGGGGCATGAAGACCAGCAGTCCTCCCATGAGCACCCCGGTACATCTGCCTATGTGGGGCCCTGTTGGACATCTGGCTATGCCTGCTGTGTCCAGATACAGCAACCATTGATACCACAGTCTCCTGTGCACTGCCACCAACCACCAACTGTCCCTCCACTATGGCCACTAGTGATGGTGCATCTATAGGCATTGTGACTGTGTGCAGGATGGGGTGGATAACAGGGGGATGTCAATCAATGGCGCAGTTTTGGCCTCTGACAACCCCACCTGTGCTTCAACACACCTATCATCATTTTTGGTGTCTGTATGGACACCAACATCAGACTGCAAGCAGGAAGGACCCTGACCCAGTTCGCCACCTGAGGAAAACAAGAAACACACTTTAATACCTGTACAGCATTGCATAACAGTACACACATACACACACACACACACAGACACACACACACACACACACACACACACACACACACACACACACACACACACACACACACACAACATGCACACACACCCTGAATTTCCACAATAATACCTACCTAACCCTGAGTTTACAGACTGTCCCAAGTTTATTGACGTAAGTTCCCCATCCTGCATCACACTTGGAAACATACGCTCATTAATACCACTCATTAACATATCAATCTTCTGAATGCCTAGACAAGTGATCACAACACATGACCTGTTACTCCATTAGCTCTTAGACTTGATTGGAGTAGGTTTTACAAGGACTCACTGCTGTCATCCAGTGTTCACCATGGGTATATTCGGACATTGTGAGCTTGGCTCCCATATGTTAGGGGCCACTACAGTCACTCAATAATGTCATGCACTGGAGTGTCATACATAACTATTGCTCAGTAGATGCAAGATCTGTTGATCAATCAACGTATTATGTGGGCAACAGTAATATATGGATACACTCCCTGGTACTGTCTAGTAATTCCCCAGTGCATCTGTAGTGGTGCATATGTGGGTAGTTATTCACCTTTCAGCTAATTGCAATTTTAACAGTATACCTGGTGTCTAGTTTCCCTCCCAATGCATGTTCCATGCTACAGACCTTATTATACTATCAGCTGTCTTGAGATAACATATCAGACAAGTTTTCCTGGTGTGTCATGCATCAGTCCATGTCCATGTACTGAAGTACTGATGTATGAACAACCCCACAATCACACATGTGCATACATGGACACACACACACACACACACACACACACACACACACACACACACACACACACACACACACACACACACACACACACACACACACACCCTACATGCATCAACTCCCCTCCACTCCACCAGATTGCACCTACAGACAAAATAACCCCCCATACACACACACACACCTACAGGTGAGGTTGCACAAATATAGTGCACACAGACCTCCCATTACCCATCTGTCAACATGCATAACATATGGTACTGAACACCATGCAGTGCAGCTATAGCCAATCCATGCTAGCAATAGTATACATGTGCATGATGCATGGGCTGTGTTAGTAGGTGATGCCCCTTCCCCTGGAAAACACTGCACCCATGTACACAGTATTGCTGTGCACCTGTTCTGCACCCTGTCATATACTGAGCACCATACCTCAGAAGTGTACACTCCATTGCTGAATGTGTATTACTGTGACAGTTATGTCTGCTCTAATGCTCTCAACCCCTATGTGTTTGTCTGACCCATATCTGGGATGATATGTGGACAGATGTAATTTGTGACTGTCTGATATCTGATTTATAGATAACAACATCAGTGGTGCATGTATGACTGATATGATACTATTACACTGACAACCATCAAACCTTACCATGGCTATGGGGAGTGTACATACCCTTATTGATATGACGTCCTCTTCCTTGATATGCCATGGGACTACATCACTACATATGTTAACATTACATGAGCCTGATATGTGACTTATGTCCTGTACAATCAAATGCAGTGTCTAACAAATGTGTTAGTTGTGCTGATGCTGACCGCGATGCATACACTTCGTGGCTGCATATGTCTGCACGACATTATCATGATGGTTTGTTGCACCTACTGTTATGTGTACTACAGCAGTCACTATTCCTGGCAGGGGTATACTAGCATGGGCCATCTGCATTTGCCAGTATATGGTCAGTCTGCCCTACAAATGTCCCCCAACTCTGCATGATTGTGAGGTCAACTCATGTGCACATCTCTTGGAGTTTACACATTGCTATCACTATTGCTGTATAGTCAGGGTTACATCTGCCACCGTTCCTGACCCTGACTGTGTGCAGATACAGCCATCCATAGCATCCATAAGAAACCTGTTGCAGTGTACTGGTGTGTCCTGATGACACCCCCTCCCCACGTTCAACCTTTTTGCAGGTGCTTGACAACTATGATCTACACCTGTGTCAGTTTGCAGTGTCCCAAACACTGAACACCACGTGTAACAGCCTAGTCCCAGCTAATGAATGGCAAACATACAGGTGTACACTGGCACCAGCACAGCACAGATGGGGATGGTGGACCTGAGGTGGGGTGAGGCGCTGGTTGTGCAGCACATGTATCTTACATGATACTGTCTGTAGGTTTCCAACGTGGTCATGGTACACCAGTACATATTGCAACACATGACTTTTGGGGACCTCTTCTGTTATGCATACACTACCTGTAGAGAGGCCTGGCTGATGTTTCCTGTGGTACAACTGTCACATCTGATTACCCTAACCCATAGGCCACATGTTTGCAGAGTCCAGGCAATTGCTGACACAGGTACTGCACAGCCAGTACTTCCTAGACATTCCTGCAACCCCCTCAATGTTGTAACATGTTACTAGGCAGCCCACATGACCAGTTTGCTACATGTGACATCATCTGTCTTGGATTCCCATCTGTTTATTTCCTACATCATTCCTGTCCCAAACATCCTTGCCACATAAATGACTGTCTGCACTGTTTGCCATGGAATATGCAATGGTGAGGTACGGCTACATGTCCAGCTCATGGGTGCTACCTGTTGGGTATGGGGCCCACTCCATGTCATGTAAGATATGTGCAATCCACGGCTGCCTCTGTTGCAGGTAAGTGTGCACATTTGATGGCCATAGGTCTTTGACAGCAGACCAATACATGGTGTGACACTGGGGACATGTACTTGCTGAAAAGTGCATTTCCATGACAAATGCATGAAGTCAGTACCTCAACAGCTGCTTTCACAATATTATATCTGGAGTGTGTGCACACATATGCTTCTAGTGTTTGTGAAGGTATGTATTCCCCATATTTGCTACCCTAACCTATGATTCCATATTACACATTCATTGCTCATGTTGGGGCCACATTGCAGGTTTTAAGCATTGTGGACTGCAGTATTATGATATGCCATAGTGCAAATCTGCAACAGTTGCCATTGTAATAATGGTATATACACTGCTGTAGAACTGTATATGGGTGATGTTTCAAACAAGTCTCTACTGTAGGCCATTTATCCCACCA
Source organism: Protopterus annectens (assembly GCF_019279795.1). Lineage (NCBI taxonomy): Eukaryota > Metazoa > Chordata > Ceratodontiformes > Protopteridae > Protopterus > Protopterus annectens. Next base: position 1,075,433,622 of record NC_056729.1, read on the forward strand.
TTATGTTCATCTCTGTGGACACATTTTTCAATGAGAGGATGTTAGTTATATTGCAGGTGCCTGACATACCCTTCAGATATACCATCATGGTCACCACTGTGATGCAGTGCAGTTAACAGCAACAATATGTGAACATACACGACATGCATTATGGGTAGGTGTGTTTGATGTGTGCATGGAATATACCATAGCCATAACATGACCGGTGTATTGGTAAGCATGAACATAAACCATACTCACTAGTTACAGGCTGCTGCCTTGGGTGTATACCAGAGGGACATACATAAGTGTGTGAGGGATGTGATGTCAGTAGCCACAGCTGTGGCATTGCTACAGGGTGGATGTAGCATTACAGCACATCAACAATACAAATCCACAATACTACAGCTTATGCACATATGTTTATTACTACTATGCAGCAACAGACTATATATATGTCATCTTACATATGCATGATCTACCTGTACAGATGCAGATGGAAATTCAACAGTGGTCTACTGATGTGCCCTGTGGCCCTACCTGCATGCTCTTTTGCCGGTGTGTGGGTAGCACCCACCTCCACTATACTCTCCGTCAGTTGTTGTGTGTGCAGGCAGGCAGGTGCCATGAGGCTGGCGAGGAGCTCCTCAACACATGTTGGGGGGATGGGTGGCATGACCCCCCCCCATTACAAGGTGATCCCCCCAGATTACAGCAGCATGCTGACAGGCATTGTGAAGCAGGTATAAAACTTTAAAAACTGAAAACTGATAAAAGATGAAAATAACGACTCGCCACGAATACAAGAAAAGGTTTAATGGACATCCACAAACTTAGCGCTTTCACCCGTCCAAATAAGGGTTTCATCAGAGTTTAGTAAATTACAAAAACTGCTGATTTTTATACTCTTGTCAATTAAATTAAATTACATTCAATTCCAATCAAAGCAGCCAATTACTTTAAAAATCCAATTAATCTAGTTGTACAAAAAATCAATGGTAATACTAAGGACAACTTATAAAAACATATAACACAAAAATAAACAATACACTACTATATATATAACTACCTATATACACTATTATACAATTCCTATTATACAATTCCTATTGTTAAAATTCTAATTAAGGGTTCCTAAATTAGTGTTTGAAATCTTTTGTAATAAATTCAAATAGTATGTATGTCATAAATATAAATATAAATATTATATTTGTATATATTTATATTACAACTAAAATAACTATTTGAAAATAAAATGTTGTATATAAAAATATATAATTACTATAACTTATATCTTGCTAAATGTTGTATGAATTCAATCTTAAATAACTTGCTATCGAAATGTTTTCATTATTACCTGGCTTACTACACGCATTTAATCTAAGTTGCCATAGACACTCTTTGTACTCAAGTAAGGCATAAACATCACCTTCTTTATCCATATTTTGAGGAATCCTGTCTATGACAAAAAACAAAATTTTTTTAAAATCCTGACAATTTATACTATGCATATACAGAGAGTTAGTTTATTTCTTATTTCTAATATCTCTGATGTGCTCACCTATCCTTTCCTTTAATTTTCTTATGGTCTTTCCAATATAAAAAGCTTGAGAGGATAAACAGGTTGCCACATAAATAACTAACTTGGTGTTGCAATTTGCATGTCCTGGGCATCTAATAGTTCTTTTGTATCCTTTTATTACTACATTTGTGCCATCCATAATATACCTACACCATCTACAAAATCCACACTTTTTCATTTTTGACTCTCTAAACGAGACCTCACTTTCAAAGTAATTTTTTAAGTTTTTACCTCTACTAAAAACTATGGTAGGAGAACAACCTAAATCCTGTAAAATTTCAGTTTGATTCACAAACACCTTATCCCAAACATCTCTAATATTACTCGCAAAGATAGGTGTGTAGTTACTGTATGGCAATATCATTGCTTTTGATTTGTTAGTGTTATCACTACCTTTAGTATTTTGATTACCTAAGCCATGTTTTAAAATTGGCTTGTAATCCAAATACCTCTTAATGGTTATCTCTTTTCTAATATTCAACAGCAATTCATTAGGATAATCTCTCTCAACAAACATCTTGTGCAAATTATCTATTTCCTTGTTAAACTTCTCGTCATCACTTATCATTCTCGAGAGTCTAACCATTTGTCCCTTAACTAAATTTCTTTTTTGAAAAGAAGGATGACAACTTTTATAATGCAAGTATGAGTTTGAAAAGGTCGATTTTCTATAAATATTTGACTCTAATCGGTCATCTTGTTTGTATAGTTTTATATCCAAATATTCACATGAGTCCATACTAATTTGAAAAGTAAATTTGAGAAAGGATGTTGTACTATTCAAATATCCCATAAATTCATTAAATTCATTAATATTACCTTTCCAAAAAAGCAGGATGTCGTCCAAGAACCTTAAATATAGATCAATACTTGACCAATATTTGCTTGTGAAAACATGCTCTTTTTCCCACATTGCTAAAACTAAGTTAGCATATATGGGGGCACATCTTGCCCCCATAGCCACTCCAGAGCATTGTTTATAATGCTCACCACCATGTTTAAAAAAAATTATTTTCCAGCACCATTTCCATTAACTTGGCTAAGGTCTTAACCTTGGACGTATCCATCCCTCCATAATAAACCAAACTCCTTTCAAACAAATCAAGTCCTTCTTTTAAGGGAATAATCGAAAATAAGTTAACAACATCAATAGTTATTAAATAAACCTCATTCAAATTAAGTGTATTATACTCTTTGAGAGTTGCCAAACAGTGCCAGGAATCTTTAAGAATGTGTTCAATATTGTTTGTCACCTTGTTATAAGCTATGTCAATATAATGTGCAATAGCTTCTAATTTGGAACGTTTTGCCGCAACAATTGGTCTAAAGGGAGGGTTGGTGACACTCTTGTGTATTTTAGGTATTCCAAATATGCTTGGTGTAACAGGAAAATCGACTAACATGTATTCATACTCTGATTGTGAAATGTCACCGTCCATCAGTAACTCATATAACAGCCAGTCAATCTTAGCATAAGCTTTAATAATATCATATTTGGAAACCACTGTGTATGTACTTTCATCACCCAGCATGTCACTAATTTTGTTAGTATAATCTACAGTGTTCATAATAACAACACCTCCCCCTTTGTCAGGTTTCATAACCCTATAATCATTGCTTGCTGCTAATTCTCTTAAACAAAACCTTTCTGCTTCAGTAAGGTTGTCTTTTGAAACCTGTGTTTCTTTCCATGCTTTTCTCAATTGTAATTCACAAAACATTTCAAAAAGGTGAATAATTTGGTTGTTTGGTGGAATAAAAGTACTACTTCTCTTCAACGAGAGTCCCCTATCATAGTTGAAAAAGTTAGATTTACTTTTAAAGTACATTTGCAAATTCAATAATCTCACATATGCTTTTAAATTTAATAAAATTAGTCCCAAGTCAGGTTTGTAACTTGGAACAAATTTAAATCCTTTTTTAAAAAGTGAAATATATTTGTTGTCCAACTTTTTCTCTGTAAAATTGTATACTGAAAAACTTCCTTCTCTAATAATTTCACAATTTAAAAATTCTACTACTACTATGTGTGTTT
>NC_056729.1:1075442217-1075574717 GCF_019279795.1 Protopterus annectens
AACCTAGGCTGTTACAACATGTGAGGGATATCAGTAGTAAGCTGCCTTACGGTATATGGCTGTACATTACCATACATTTCACCTTGGGAACATTACTGGCCTACTGCTTACTGCGATACAGACTGTTCTGTTTATCAATGTGATTGTGATGTTTTCAGTTATGCATTGTTATGTAACAGATACATCCCATCGTGTAACTTAAGTCTTTTCCCCTTAGGGATTGTGTACAGAGTGTAGTTAGAGGCTGCTGGACTATACATCTGTATTACTGTTGATTGATTGTTATCCTGTGGCCCAGTCTGTCTTTACTGTTGTACTACTTGCAGACGTTGGCCTGGACAGCAACATATGTTATGCTTTCGGATTACTGTATAAAATTATCTGCTTGAGAGTTGCATTAATCTGTTTGTATGTATTTCAAAGCCTAAACAGCTATATGACATGGCATAAACAACTGTAATAGTACACAAATAAAACTTTCTTATGTATGCAGACCTGTGTGTGGTGTCATATCCTTTGACTTCTCTGTGGGTATGTGTTTCAGGCAACAATTGTCTTTTGTATGGGTGACTCATACCCTGCTCATTTGATAAGGTGGCAACTGTAGGAATACTGGCTGTTCAGTATGGTGTGCACCCTCTAAATACGTATCTTCCTATACATATTTCTGTGTGTGTATGTGTAGTTAGATGTATATATATATATATATATATATATATATATATATATATATATATATATATATATATATATATATATATATAACTGAACTTCTTACACACCAAACTTCTAGTAGCTGAAGGCTATTTAGTAGTATAAAATAATAGTAACTGAATTAAAACGCAGACACCAAACTGATATTTAAGCTTTCACTCTTATTAGGTAGAAGAGCTTCATCAGAATAAACTTGACTTCTACATAAGCACATTCAAAATCTGTACATTAAGTCATATGACAGTACAGTAGCCAGTAAACAGACTCAAATTGATATATACAGTAAATACAGTAACCAGTAACCTATCAGTACAACATTCAAACTGCACCAATCCTGTGAACTGTAGTAAGTAAGAAATATGAATAAACATGAATAAACATGAGCGAATCTATATATTCATGACGAGGAAAAGAGACAGTGTTAACAATACCATCTCAGGGCACATTTAATATTAATACTTTCATTTAAACCTGGAAACACCTCAGCATTAAGCTGTAGTTAACACTTTAACTCCCTTAATTCTAAAAATAGTTCCCAGTCACCAAAGAAAAGTGCATTTGCCTGACTTACTACTTGACCTGAAACTCTATGCAAGAAGACTGAATCTGTGTTTTTTACATTCAGACCCCCAACTAAATAAATATGATAGTCATAATGTTATCAGTACCAATAATACCTTAGACCATAATGACTCATACAGCTCTGACAATTCCACGGACACTGATGTTTCCAATCATTTTACAACTCTTAATCCTAAAAGTTTGTTTAACCCCACTTTAAATAATCACATACACACTTTTTTAAAAGCTTGTGAAAGAGATGTTAGAAAATGATACAAGTAACACTGATAAATGGTTTAATTTATCGCATGTTGAGAAAAAAGCATTGTCAGAACTTACTGAAGATAAAACATTATGGATTATGCAGGCAGACTAGGGGACTGGGATAGTTCTAGTGGAACAGGATACTTACATTCATAAAATAGAGTCCACATTACAAAATAATGAGCTCTTTAAATGTGTTGACATCAGTACTGTTAATAATCACTTTTCTAACATAGATAATATTTTAAACATCTACAGTCAACTAATGCCATTTCCTTCGAGGAATTCATGTTCATGTCTGTAGTTTGTTTAAGGAAATTGTTTGGCATACCAAAGGTCCATAAAGATGCATCTAATCCCCCATTCAGACATATCATATCTAACAAAAGAACTAAAATGGAAAAAAAAACTGCAGAATACTTAGATACTATTCTTAACCCACTAGTAAACTACGCCTTATTATTTAAGAGATTCATGGGCATTTTTAAATGATTTATACTGCAAAAAAGATGAGTTATCTAACTGTATTTTAGTTACTCTTGACATAGAGGGCCTCTATACTAACATTCCCCATAAAGAAGGACTTCAGTATTTCTATCTGTTTTTAAGAAAGCACACTAACTTTTCTCCTACTAAAATTAATGCACTTTGCACCTTAGTTGATATTGTTTTAAACAAAAAAAAATTTCTATTTTAACAATCGCATTTATAAACAAACGAAAGGTATAGTGATGGGCACAAAAATTGCTCCTGCATTTGCCAACATTGTGTTAAGTACATGGGAATTAGAAAGCTTAGTTGATGTAAATAATTTTGATCACATGCTCATATACAACAGATATATAGATGATATCTTTTTTTGCATGGCAGGGAGATCAATATAGCGTAGACCTATTAATTTCTGACATGAAAAAAAGCATTGGCTTTCTTAATTTAATTACGTCAGGTAGTGGCTCCTCTATTACATTTCGTGAGACTAAAATATACTTGTCTCCAGCAGGTATTCTGTGCTCTACTATATACAGGAAAGAAACATATAAAAACAACCTGCTAGATTTCTCTAGCTCTAACCCTTATTTTATGAAAAGGAATTTAGTGATAACTCAATTTATTAGACTCTCTAGAATCACAAGCCTTGACTCTGAATTTAAAATACAAGCCACCTTACTGAAAAACATGTTTCTGAAAAGAAATTACCCGATTTCTTTCATCAATGCCATACAGAAAACTATTGTTTCTGAAAGATATACCAAACATTTGCCTATATTATTATTTGGCTTTCAACCCACTACTAATAAATCCACTACCACTAATAAAACCCTTAGTTTCCCGCTGCCTATTTCTAGAGATATGTCTCATATTTGTAACATTATTAATAACAACTAGGAACTTTTAACTGAATCTCAACCCTTGTCTGCAGTCTTAGGTTATTCTCCCTTATTCACTTTTAAAAGAACCAGAACTATTAGAATGAGTCTAGAAAATATAGATTACCCTTTTATTACTGCTATTTCCCCCTATTTCCTCCACTTCCAGGGGAATGCATACTTGTAATAAATGTGTTGTATGTCCTTTTATACTAACAGGGTCTAATTACACATTCCACACTGTAACTACACTGTTCGGTTCCACAAAAAATTCTTTTGTCACTCTACTGCAGTTGTTTATGCAGGAATATGTGCATCTTGTAATGTTTTCTATGTTGGCAAGACCACCAGAAAGCTTTATGGCAGGGTGAAAGAACATCCAGGAGCCAGTAGATCTCATAATATGAATAATACTCTTGCCAAACATAGCTCTGTTTGTGCTGCCTTTACTAAGTTTCATTGTATTGTCCTAGAACAGGTTAATTGCTTTTATGGTGACTGGGAACTATTTTTAGAATTAAGGGAGTTAAAGTGGCAACTACAGCTTAATGCTGAGGTGTTTCCAGTTTCAAATGAAAGTATTAATATTAAATGTGCCCTGGGATGGTATTGTTAATACTGTCTCTTTTCCTTGTCATGAATATATAGATTCTCTCATGTTTATTCATGTTTATTCATATTTCTTACTACAGTTCACAGGATTGGTACAGATTAAATGTAGTACTGATAGGCTTTGGTTACTGTATTTACTGTATATATTATGGCTACTGTACTGTCATATGACTTAATGTACAGATTTTGAATGTGCTTATGTGGAAGTCAAGTTTATTCTGATGAAGCTCTTCTACGTAATAAGAGCAAAAGCTTAAATATCAGTTTGGTGTCTGCGTTTTCATTCAGTTACTATTATTTTATATTACTAAATAGCCTTCAGCTACTAGAAGTTTGGTATGTAAGACGTTCAGTTTTGAATATTATTGTTTCTTCTTCATTACTACGGTTTATTTAGAATATATATATATATATATATATATATATATATATATATATGTGTGTGTGTCTGTGTGTATCTACATATATATGTGTGTGTGTATATGTATCTTTGGAATGTTTATTGCTTCCACATTGTACAGTCCCTATGGTAGCCAGAGTGTACTGCATGATATGTTATTGATACCATCCTGATGTCATACAGGTGGGATGGATTACTGTTAACGTCTTGTGCCCTTGTTATGTCGGGACCTGGGTATGGGACTTGCAACAGTTGGTATTGTATTGCAGGGCAGATCTGTTTTGCTGTGGGGGAGGGGGTGATATCAATACTTACAAGACATATTTAACTTGGGCCCCCCCACCCCCATTAATGGTGCCTTTGGTCATGCATGTATTTGTTATGTTCTCTTTTATATATATATATATATATATATATATATATATATGTGTGTGTGTGTAGACATATATATATATCTATAGATGTATGCATATGTGTGTATATATATATATATATATAAAATGAAATGGACAGCTATGTATGGGGTAAGATTTTTTTTTTTTTGGGAACAGATTGCTCTTTTTTTTCAGGTGAGAGTGGGATGTTGGGGAGGGAGTGTAGTTATATTTGGGGAGGTAGACTGGGTAGGATAACAGACAAGACAGACAAGACAGCATAGAGGGGTGGTATATGTGGGGGGTCAACACCTTGATGCGGAGGAGTGTTTGGAATTAGGAAGCCCATGAGCCCCCTAGTGGATACAGTGGGACTGAGGTCCCCACCCATGGCCAGTCACCACTGCACCTTCACAGCCCAAAAGGTGGCTGTGCTGGTGGCTGTGTAGAAGGTACAGGCCAATCCTGTAGTTGCAACACGCGGCCCTCAAGCTGGCATAGCAGATTTCCAAACTCCCTGTAGAGCTCATTATGCACTACATCTTGGACATGGAGATGGGTGACAGTGTCCTATCCAAGCCCGCTCTCAGGGGTTGGTGAGCCTCATCCCCTGAGGCAGTTCCACCCAAAGGTGGTGCAGGACCAGCGGACGAAGAGGTCCCGGGGTGGGCCCCAGATGTGCTGGTGCCTAGTGCCACGGCCAAATGAGGTGGGACAGGTGGGCCTGCTGGTACCAGCCTTCCCGGCATAATAGTTAAGGTGTTTACCTTGCAGACACAAGGTGCAGGGTTTGATTCTCACATGGGGTAATTGACTAGGCTTAAAATGGCCCACGAGGGCAGTTAGCCTATTATTAATCTATGAACCTATGAACCAAACGTGCTGTGGTGTTTCAATTTTACAACATATGTGGGTTAGTAATAGTCAACACATTCCAGGATTAGGTATAACAGCATGCATAGATTTCCCATTAACCCAAAATACCAGATATGGAACATTTGCATAGCAAGCAGAACACATGCATATACGGAACCACAGTGGCCATTACAACAGCATGCAGGTACATTGATGGCAGCATGCCACCAATGTGGGAGTATTTCAACATGGCACATGCATAGAAACAAATTTAAATATTTATTAAACAATAGGACATATGTCCCAACAGTTGATTTAATGGAGCACATTTGAGTTGTGTATTTAGTTTATTGTTGCAGATATGGTGGGGGGAAAGAAAGATGTAAGTTAACAGCTAGTATATTCCTGTAGTTCTCATTACTTTCCTAGTCAGTGCTATGATCTGTACCTTACAAGTATTAGTACACTACCCTATGGGCTTAGTTTGGACAGTGGTATGGATGTAGACAACTATATACATGAAATGAGTTTTACTTGCAGTATGCACCTCTTACCTGGTATACATGTGGAGGTATTGTTTGTTAACACTACCTAACTGTTTCTACACATATTGCAAGATTCCAGGTTGATGTTATGCACATACCTGTCCATCTCTTATTGCACACACTCTGGGCATGTCTTGACCACATGCAGGTGAACCGGGATATATTTAGACTATTGCCCTCTTAAACCTTTGGTGAGTTGTACAATAACAGGTTTGTTTTCACTGACATTTTGCAAATATGTACAGGCCTGACAGTCAGTTATATGACATGAAATGCTGCCTACATGTCAAAGATTAGCACGCTGATATGCCAGGAGGACAGGGTAACAGCCAGCAGCTATAGGTTGATAACTGGACATTCTGGACAATTCTGTACACTTCTGGGGTATGAATCTGCATACAGCTTACTACCACTCCCAGGATTTGAACCATGGCTGTGTCTACTAAAATAAGACAGAGTGTGCTATATAGATACTGCTGTTTATCTCTTCTCTGATTTCCATGTATAAGTCTCCTGTGATTTTACAATCTGAACTTGTCATTGCAACACTCATACAGGATTTCCTAGACAGTTTTATTATGTAGCACAGTGTGGGCGACAGTGATGAGTGATACCTTATTATTTAGAACAACTGCAATACTAACAATGCCATACAACACCAGAGTAAACAGTACCAGTCCAGGATATCAATCGTTTATTTCTAGGTACAGTTTTCGTATCTGACAGACCTCTGGGGGCAATGTTTGTTAGCACTACCTGAATGTTGCCACACATATTACTAGATTCCACATTAGTATTATGCACATACGCCTCACTCTGTTACTGCATACATTCTGGTCACAGCTTCACAACATGGGGGTGGAGATGGGACATACTTGGCTTATTACTCCCATAACATTTTGGGGAATTGCTAGAGTGACAGTTTTGTTCTTATAGATGTCTGACAATCAGTTGTATTTCTTTTTTGCTGCCTAAACATCTGGGATCATCCCACTGATTTGTCAGGGGGGCAGGGTGACAGGCAATGGATATGGGCCAATTAAACGGACATTCTGGACAGTTGTGGGAGTATGATTCTGCATACTGCCTACTACCACTCCCAGGATTCAAACCATGACTGTGTATGCTAAAAATAGAACAGTTCACGTCTCAGTTGAGTGTGCTATTTGGATTCTGTTGTCTATCTTTTCACTGTTTTCTGTCTAAGTCTCTCTCAGTTGTACTATATGACCTCTTGTGATTACACCAGTCATATACAGACATTCCTACATATTTTATTCTTGTAGCGCAGTATGGGTAATAGTGCTTAATACAACAGTACTATTAAGCGATTGCAACTCTACATTACCATATGATACCAGAGTAAACACATGCAGTCCAGCAGTTAGCCCTTTATTGTCAGGCTATTATGCATTTATTTACATACAATCTTTATGAGACTCTTCCTGCCATATTCTCTGGTGTATGCAGTACATGCCTTAAACAATGCAGGTTTTATATAGGCGATTAACTTACTACTACTTTTAGATTTATTTCCTGTGACAGTACATGCAAGAGTATTACTAACCTGCCTCACATCGCAACCGCTGCAGTCTACAGGCATGGGCTTCCTGGTTCGCAGCCCGCTCACCTGCCACTGTGAAAGACAAAAGATGAATATTTAGCCATACCTATCCATAATACACATGAGCTGGCAATTATTAAACAGGTAGTGGACTGATACTTACACACTGCTAGGACATCCCCGTCCTCCTCTCAGCTTGGATCCACTGATCCAAGAGATCCCTCTTTCTCTTCTTCAGGTCAGCATAGTGACGCCTGACCTGCTCACCAGTTCAAGGTATGCCAGTGGCACTGGTGAGATCACGGGCGAGATGGTCCCAGGCTTCTACTTTGTATTGGGAATCCTGGTACTGACCCTGCAGCAGTCTCTGGTCATGGTCTTTCACAAGGAGTCCTGCCATGACTTTGGACTCCTGGATGCCCTAGCACTGTGCCTGAAACTGCACACCCTCTCCCATACCAGTCATAGTGCCTGCAGGAGGAAGCTGCAACCAGTTATGAGATGTAATCCTACCTATTGGGTTTACATAGGGCCAATTTCCCACACTTTGCTGTGATTGGACTGTTTTGAAAATGCTAAGCTATGGGCAAACCTGCTTACCTGAGGTTGGCATTGCTAAAATGGGTATACCAATGGCCAAACTGATTTAGCTGGCCTACACATTGTTTACACCTACTGACCTGGGCTGTGCAATGCTTAGCATTGCTTAATCTTTAATTTGCATACTATTTGCTGTTTGGCGTTGATTTATTATTCCTTACATGTTAAATGTGTGTTTGGTATCCATGATTCATGTGTACGTACACTGTATGGGGTCCTTGTGTTTATTAGGGGATTTCAACACTTTATTACAATGACACCTCACATCTGGGCTTAATGCAGTACTCCAGTTCACATATGTATGTTATGTAGTAGGTTATACAACATAACACTGTATATAGATTCATATCACATGTTAAGTTTGATTTTCCTATAGTGAGGCTCTGTTTGGTGATACCTCAATCTTATGTACTGCTGTGATGGCTTAGTGGTTAACTAATGTGACTGTATTGTACAGGGTTCTGGGTTTAAGACCTGCAAAGGCTGTTTATTTTGTTAATGGCCAGAACAGCGGCTGTTGCATATAGAGTGAATAAGGGACTTTTAAGCAATTGTAAGCGGGTTTGCATGGATTTGCATGATGGTAAGCAATACTAACTTCCAGTTAAATATGCTTACAGGGAGTTAGCTTCAATATTGCTTAACCTGTGTGTGCATTGCTTACCCCCATGCAAATGGGCTTAAACCCACTTACTAGTTCTTAAATATGCTTAGTCTTGCTTAATAATGCTTACTCCCGCTTACCCTCCCACTAATTTAGATAGTAATTTAAAACGGTTCTTGGGAAGGTGGGGGATTTAGACACTCTATGGATTTATCATTCATTACACATTGTACCTTCGATTTGTATCCCTGATTCCTGTGTACATATAGTGTATGGGGCACTTGTGATTATCTGTGGATTTTACAACATTATGACAATGACAACTCACATCTGCATTTAATGAAGTACTCCAGTTCACAAATATATGTTATTTTGTAGGTTATGCAACAAAAAATATTGTTCATAAAGTGATTTGACATGAAAAATGGAATGTACAGGAGTGACACTCAAACGACTGCTCATAAAGCAAATGTTCTGCTCAGTACACTATTGCAGTACTGCTTCTTTTGCATATATCTTGATTTTTATACTATTGTGCCATTTAAGCTGCAGTTAACCTCCACCTAAGTACCATGTTCAATCATAGCCTCACCTCAGGCTTTGTGCCTGCTGAATGGTGCACAGCGACAGTTACCCCACTCCACAAGGGGGGAGCCACCACAGACCCCAGGAACTACTGTCCCATTAGCCTGACGAGCCTGGTCTGCAAGACCATGGAATGTATCATCATGGAACTTATAAACAAAGACATTGGCAATCTCCAAACTCTGGACCCCACCCAGTTCGGGTTTGTAAAAGGCAGATCATGTCTCCTAAACCTAATCGACTTCTTTGAAGCAGTCACCAAAGCCGTAGACAAGGATAAAGTGGCTCACACAGTCTATCTAGATTTTGCCAAGGCTTTCGACACCATCCCCCACTCTGGAATTATAGATAAACTCACTAAACTAGGTATAAATCCCTATGTCACAAGATGGGTTTCCAACTGGCTCACTGACAGAACCCACATTGTGAAAGTAGCAGATTCCAAATCAGACTTCAGACCAGTGACAAGTGGAGTACCACAAGGTTCAGTCCTGGGTCCTCTCCTGTTTGGTATCTACTTCTCTGAAGTACAGGCTAACGCAGAAGGTCTTTGGCTAACGAAGTTTGCAGATGACTGCAAACTAGGAGACACAGTTGAAACTCCTAACAATGTGGACTCCTACAAAAGGGCCTCACTGAGACAGATGCCTGGTGTCAAAGCCATGGCCTCAAGCTCAATTCCAAAAAGTGCATTGTCATCCCCTTTGGTAAAAACTCTGTACCCATGAACTACAACATAGGCAGTAGTATACTTAACACCGAAAGTGTGATAGGAGACCTTGGGACACAGATGGACAGTAGCCTCTCCTTTGATAATCACATCACCACAGTAGTCAGGAAATCCTTCTACATGGCACACCTCATCACAAAAGGTTTCTGATCCATAAAAAAAGAGGCCATTATTCCCCTCTACTCATAACTCATTAGACCCATTATAGAATACAACGCCCCTTTTGGTATATACCTCACAAGACATCTACAACAACTGGAAAGGCTGCAGAAATACCTCACAGAGAGGATTACTGGCCTCAAACAGATGCCCTACGCAGACCGTCTCAAAAAACTCCAGCTTTACTCTGTCGCATATCACCTACTCAGAGGCGATCTCTGCCTAACATACAAAGTTAAGTCAAACCCAGAGCTGTTGGACATGCTCCACTTAAAGAAATCCCAATCCCTCAAAGCTACATGCTCTAGGGACCTAAACCTTGTCACCACAATAAACAGAACATGCCGGAGGGATAGATTCCTGTCCCAGAGACTTCCCATACTCTGGAATAAACTATCTATTTATATCAAAGCTCCTCATTAGCACTCTTCAAGAAAAATCTTGATGATTGGATGGGAAATAAGAAATTCACCCCAGGGATCACTTCTGTGGCTCTGTTTGACAGTGGCACAGGAAAATAATTTATTGGGTGGCAAAAGCCAGGGTACCTTTTTGGCTGGGCTTGTGTAGGCCCCAGGGCCGATAGCCTAGTACCTACCTATGAACCTATGAACCTATAAACGTAGCTAAGCAATGGGCAAACCCACGTACCTATGGTTACATTTTATCTGTTTGATAAAAAAAAGCTTGTTTATATTTTATATTTTAACTATTGCTCTTATAAACTTGGGAGGATGTTGCTGGGGGTATGCAAACACCTATGAGTGGTCTCACTCATTCTTATTGCTAACCTGCTGTTCTTGCTTGCAGGGGAGTGTATATTCTGAGAGCTCTGCTCTCAGACACACCCCCTGCACTCGTACACGCTCCATGTCCGTTTAGGAGCTCAGGCAGCGTGCTTTCATTAATATGCCTGGCGTACTGCTGTGCTGCTGCTAAACGGACGCTTCTGTGCAGGACTAAGCTAGTCCTGCACAGAAGAATAGTGAATCCAGGGGATAGTTAAGTAGTAACAAAAATTATTTAGATGAGCTGTCGAAGGTTAAAGTACTGCAGAATAGTGGAATGTCACAGAACAAGAATAGACATAACTGCAGAGTAATAAAGACAAAATAAAGAAGTGCATCAGTTTAGAAACAATTGCTATCAAGCAACTGTTTTAGAGACTAACTCCAGAGCACAAAAACTCCTATTGCTGCCAAAGTTAGCTAGCCTATAATAAGAAAAGCAATCAGTGATACTGTAGAGGTATCAGAGATATTTCAGAAATTTCATGAAAATTTGTATAAAGCAGAGCAATGTGGAAATGAAGAAAAAGCACAAATGGAAATATTTATGAAAGACTTAAGTATGCTAAGGTTAGAGGTAGAGGAGGCTAAATAATTAACAGTTAAGATTAGAGCAGATGAAATAAAAATGTTGACATATAACCAATCTGCAGGAAAGTCTCCAGGTATTCCTGTGGAAGTTTTGAAGCTAGGAGAGAAGAAACAGATAAAGATCTGGAAGGTTTTGTTTAGCAGTATTTTAAATTGTAGGGAAGAACCGACATCTTGAAAGAAAGCTGTGGTGGCTGTAATCCCTAAAGATGGTAAAGACCCAGCAGACTCACCTTCATATAGGCCCATTTCAAATTTTAAACCATGATTTTAAAGGGTTTATGTCTGTAACAGCTAAAAGAATGGCAAAGGCATTGCCAAAATGGATATATATGTATCGGAATGGTTTTGTGGAGGTGAGGCAAACACTTGACAACATTAATAGAGCATTGATGATCTAGAGGAAAACAGAATGTAAGAAAATACCATTGTTGTTGGTGGGTCCTGATGCAGAGAAAGTATTTGAAAGAGTAAGCTGGGATTTTATAAGTAGGGCAATGAAAGCATTTGCATTACCTGATAAAATAATAAAGTTAATTTACAGGATATATATGAGAAATTGAAGGAATAATTAAAGTGGGAGTGTTCCTCTCTGATAAATTGTGCCTGAACAGTGGAACCAGGCAGAGGTCTCCTCTTTCCCCTTTGTTAATTGTATGATATTAAGAGGCACTGACAAAGAAAATAAGAGACTCAGAAATTCAAGGATTTAATTGGTATGGTAATCAAGAAATACTACCTTTATTTACATACAATATTATTTCATTTAAAAAAGTATTTAATATTTGTTTACTGGGAAAGTCCGACTGGGACAGAGCCCATTTTCAGTAGAGGCCTGGGGAGAAATGCTCCAGATGCATGTCTTTGGAATATGGGAGTAAATCAGAGCAAACAAACATGAATGCAAGGAGGAGAGAAAGCTCCCCAGGTGAGAATTGAACCAGAGAACCTCTTGCTATGAGTCGACAATGCTAACTGCTGCACCACTCTTATACCTTATACGTTGTACCTTATAGAACTGAAAAGAGCACCTTGGTGGTGTGGAATATTCTGATAAAGTTTCATATTTTTTCTGGGTATAAAATAAATGAAGATGTAACAAAGGCTATAGTTATAAACTGTGTACCCTGACATGAATTTGTTCAGCAATACCCATATTTATGGGGACATGATAACTGAAGTATTTGGGAGTATGGGTTATAAAGGATTATGCTATAGCAGCTAAAGATATGTGAAAAGAGATTAAATAAAAGATAAAATAAAAACTAAGAAAATGGAAGTTAATGTTTATGGATATGGCTATCAAGATGCAAGCAGTGAAAATGTTTTAGTTCCTTTAATTTAATATACAGGTCAGGCATATTTTTATCAAGCAGAGGAGTAGTTGTGGACAGTAATTAATAAAGAGTTGAAGGATTTTATCTGGGAGGGAAGAGGGCGAGTGTCAAAAGGGTTAAGATAATCCTTCCAATAGAGCAAGGTGGTTTAAGATTACATGATTTGAATGGATAATCTAGAGCTACACAGTTAAGGCTCATATCCATAGAACAAGCAGAAAGCTATAATTTAAAATGAAAAGGATGATGATGAAGTGGAGAGAAATTTAAGAAATAAGGAGAGAGTGGGATTTTGGATGCAAATCCTTAAGGAGAATAACAACAGCCATTTAGAATATTAAATTCATAAAGTTGTAGAAAGTCTTCTATGAACTAAGCCAACATGAGCATGGATAAAGGAGAATCTGTTGATAGGGATGATTGCAATAAGAAGTACAGAAAATATGGAAGGGAAGGATGGGATTTACTGGAGAAAACTGGCAAAGGAACCAAGGTACTGGGAACAAGTAACCAGAGAGGGAAAGGTAATAGAATGGAATGAGACTAAGAAGGCATTTGGACTGCAGGCTAGAGACTGCTTTCCCTATCAGTGATTAATAGAGTACAGGCAAAGAGAAAGGGATAAGGGAATGGTCAGTTTAAGACACACTCTGTTAGAGTTTTTAGTTGAATTCAGAACAGTAGCTGCTGTTAAAAAGTGATATTTATTAGGGCATATAAAATATACCGCATGATAACTATAGGAATCAAACAGAGGAGCCAGAAATGTTTGGGAAAGAGACTGGATAAACAATTCATGAGAAAACAATATAAGGGCATATATATGGCTCCCAAATGTGCAGCAAAGTGTCGAAGATTTAGGATTTCTGCTTGGAAATGTTTGCACAAGTATTTTAAATCTCAAGTAGACTCCATATAATTTTTCCTCAAGTAGATGACAAATATTGGAGGTGTAATGGGCAAGAAGAGATAACTGGGAATATGTGTTTTGGGAGTTTGAGTTGCCAGATTTTAAAAATTTCCTACAGAATATTCTGTTAGAAATATTGGGAGAACAATGATTTTTTTTTTTTTTGAGGTGGGATACAAGATCTGAATTGACTAGACAGAATAAGGCCTTGTTATATTTAATTGTGGTGGCTGCCAAAGAAGCAATTACTAGAAAATGGAATTCAAAGTTTAAATCAACTGTATTTGAAGTAGTGAATATTGAAACACAGATAAAAGAACTGGAAGTGGGATCTTTAGAAAAGGATAGGAGCAAATTATATTGAAAAAAATGGAAATTGTGGGAACAATAAATGCATAGTAATGTTTTGGAGGAGGAGTGAGGTACAAGGGAAGATAAGAATTGAGAAATGTATTTAATAGTGGATTGATGACAATTGCATAAAAGAATGCATGTGATGTACAATGTTTGTAAGTGTCAACATGTTAACATGGTTGGCTTTCTTTAATCTAAATGAATGTTTGCCTATGTCTTAAGTGACAGTTTATTAAATATGTTAAAAAATGCCACCCTGTTATTTGAATAAGGGGCACTACATGCTCATTTTTGGTGTTACTTTGCCACTGAGAGAAGGCAGAACTCAAAGACTTCCCCGGCATGGATCTATTCTACTTCTGGAATTTGGCCTGCTGTACCTTTGCTGAGAAGGGTGTAGAGGACTTATGGCTTTCTGTGGCAGGAATAGGACCTGTCTATCCTCTCACATTATGCCCATGCAGTGCAAGGGATACCAGGACTTATGACAATAGTAGATATGGTTGTTGAGATTGCCAGTGCCATGATCCATATACACAGCCACCCTGTGACTATACCATACGCCTATCACAAATGACACTGCCACTGTATGCAGGCATGATTGTGATAGCAGTTTTACAGAGGCCAGTACTCTTTTTGACATGTTACGCCACCTTAGCCCTTACCATAAGCATCAGTTTTTTATGTTTGGTTTCCATGTCCTCATATAACTGGGCATAATCATCATCATCATCATAAAGACCATATAACATAACTGATAGCTCCATTAAGGACTTAGTGGAAGCAGAATGCCCCTGGATAGCATCCCTGCACATGTGTTGATTAATGCCCAATGCTGTCTGCACATCTGGGAGGCTGTGAAGTTTGATGTCAGTGAGTACCTCTGTGGTGTTGAGTCATCAAGTAAGCACTGCACACCTCTAAAGCTGGCATTTCAGGTTCAGATGGAGCACATGTACAGTTGCAGATATATGAGAGTTCTCCCACATAAGTGATGATTTACATTCAGTTAGTATATCCATAGAGACTCCTGATTGTCAGACATGCATACACCTTTTGTGGGACTCTGTTTCCCAGCAAGGACTGGATTAAATATTAGTGTCCTCTGATAGTGACATATCTGCAGGTATCTCAGTATCTTTACAATATTCTGAAGAGCTGTATACATCAGCACCTTTTCCAACATCAGACATTTCTAGATGCTACTACCATCACTGCTTGTACCACTAAGTAAATTATATCACAGTGAACTCCTCATAATGTTCTACAAAGGTGTCCTTTTGACATGTAGCATAGGGATCTATCTGGATCCAATTCTTTGTTATACAACCTTAACTTTTTGAATGATGGCAGCCTGTTTTATCTTTGATGCGATTATGAAATCTGCAGTGTGCCTACTGTGCTAGTGTATATCCACTATAACTAGTGCAACAACTGTGTATGCAAGCCATTACTATGTAGTAATGACCCTGTCTGTCACCCACTAAAACATGGAATGAGTGGGTCAAGACAGCACCAGCATCTGTACCCCTACCATAGAGAAATATTTCTTCAACCCCTCCATTCAGTGATGTAAGATACTCTTTCATGTCTGACAGTGTACTTGATCCTGCTGGAATGCCTGCTGTGGTGAATCTCTTCATGCAGTCGACTGTGCCTTATGCTTGGTATGTCTGAGCATGTCAGTCAAGTAATGGTGAAGCTGGCTCATTGTGCAATTGTGCTCAAGACTGCATTACATTTTCCAGGACAGTCTGTATACCTGGTCCCATAAAGTTTGACCTGCACATTCCTCTACCCATCACCTGAAGGCTGTGCACCTTGAATGCTTACACCAGGACATTATCTTCAATACTGTTAACATTTCCCAGCATTTGCCCATCCTGTTCTGTGAATATGCTGCTTTCTATTTGTATGTGGTGAAATTTTTCAAATACAGTTATTTATTGGAGAACAAAAGAAAAAAAAAACACAAAAAAATCAGGTCGCATTTCAATGGAAACATTATTGAACTGTAACAGAAAAATGTTATAAAATACAAAAAATCCAAACATTAAACAGCAATATTCCAATGTCTTTGTTGTCAAATTCCTTGAACTAAAGGAAAGCCTCCTGTCAAGCATAAACCTTATTATTTACATAAAAGGCTCCATATCTGTTGTTTCTAATATTATAATGCCAGCTTAAATACTGAATAATATATTTCACTGAAGCTCTTTTAAACATAGATCCAATTATGTTAGAAGAGGGGCCAGTGTGCCTTAATGTCTTGCATTCACTACAGATCTCTCATTCAAAACAGATGCTATTTGCATAAGGTTTATATATTTACATACATCTGCATTGCTTGAATTTTTTTTCAAAAATCTGTTCTCATCTACTGTTTACAGAATGAGCAGCTTATAAATAGCAATGAACTTAACTTCTGTCATCCACTTGAACTGTTTCTTGCTGTACATTTTCAAGGTATAGACCTCTCACATGCATGACAAGAGAAACTGGAAATTAAACAAACATCCAATCACAATTCTCTTTAAGTATCATTTTTTGGCTGCACATGCAGTGGACAAGGAACAGGCACAGACTGGCCAATCCTTCTGCTTCCGGGACTAATGTTTTACTAGGCATGAAGTGGGATCAATAATGTTGAACTAAAATGTTCTTTGACAGACCATACACCAAAAAGATATTATATCAACATCTGTGTAACTTAGACTTCCCACATTAGTTTCCTTTTCTTTCCTGCTAATAACGTACTTACAAAAAATAGACTGACTATACCATTCCAGTTTCATTTATTTCCCTCTCCGGCAAACAGTTCATCGCCAAGTAAATATGCACTGTTTAATACATATACTGATGATATGTTACCACTAATAATTTGCAGATTATATTTATCCCAGTTATTTTAATTACTCAAGGTAGAAGGAACACAGAGAATGATTTTCTTTTAAAGTGTGTAGAAATATACCTAATAAAACTGCAAATGCGGTATTCAAACAAAGCGTTTCAAAGAAAAGTAAAACCAGCCAATTTAAATTTCCTAATGACTCTATTAACACATCTGGCCAGTATGCGTGTGACTGTTTTTAGGCAGCCCCTAAGAACAGAGTCCAGTGCAGTTATAATCCTTCGACGTGTACTCGCAAAGGTTAAAATCAGATGAAAAATCTTCAAAAAGGCAAACTATACCCTCCTAGGGGAAGGTATAAATGCATTCCAAGCCCCACCCCAAGCTGAAAGTGGCAACTGCTGAAGCTTATGCTAAAGCCCTGTACGATCACTTGCATAAGTGTATAAACATGGCTGTGCCAGAAAGACTCAAAGCCAGAGCCCCAAGTTAAAACAAGCTGTCATGATGGACTTCCAACATCAACAAACTTTACAATAAACACAAAAAGTTGCTGTCCAAGAAAACAAAGGCAAGGCCCCAACAATGGAAAAGCACCCTCCTTAGCCTCAACAGTCAAATACGGCAAATTGTCAAATCCTCCAAGGGCTCCTTTGCAAGAAACTTAGCAAATACAGCCAAGGGTAACCATAAGGACTTTTACAGCTATGCACATAGCCCAAAAGGTAGGTCCAAGCATGTGTAGAACTAGTGGCCAATGGTATCACACACACACTGATGGCACAGAGATAGCAAACTTGCTAACAGATAGGTTTGGTGAATATTTCACTCCCTTATCCCCTCCTAACTTATCACAAACCTTCCCCCCCTACTTTACATATCTAAAGAGCAAGCCTTCAAAGTCTTGTCCAAGGCAAAAAACACAGCCTCTATGGGACCAGACAACTTCTCAGGCTGTCTTCTAAACAGGCTAAAACATGAACTAGCATCATCACTATGTACCATTTTCAATCATAGCCTAACCACAGGCTTTGTTCCTGTGGAATAAGAACAACAATAGTTATTCCCCTCCACAAAGGCGGCCTAGCAACAGACCCAGAGAATTACAGCTCATAAGCCTGACCAGCCTCATCTGTAAGGCCAAGAAATGTATCATTATAGACGTCATAAATAAAGACATAGGTGACCCTCAAACCCTGGCTCCTACCCAATTTGGCTTCATCAAGGGCAGATCCTGCCTGTTAAATCTGGTGGATTTCTTTGAAAATGTGACCAAGGCCATTGGCGAGGGCAAATCTGTGCACACAGCATACCTCTACTGGGCAAAGGCTTTCGCACAATCCCACATTCAGGCATTACAGATAAACTTAGCAAACTGAATGTAAACCCCTTCATTGTAAGATGGGTTGCCAACTGGCTCACAAACTAGAAACACACTATCAAAGTGGGTGACTCTAAATCAACCAGCAAACCTATTACCAGCAGTGTGGCACAGATGTCAGTGCTGGGCACCCTACTGTTTGGTATATACTTTTCTGATGTTCAGGTCAAAACTAAGGGATTGTGGCTGACCAAGTCTGCAGACAACTGCAAACTAGGTGCAATCATCAAATCCCCAAATTATGTCAGTATACTCCAGGAGGGTCTCATGCAGACCAACGACTGGTGTATTAGTCATGGTCTCAAACTGAATGCAAAGAAATGCATCATCATTCCCTTCAGCACAAACAATGCCCCTTCACATTATCAAATCAACAACAATACCCTAAGTACTCATAAAGTGATAATGAATCTGAGATCTCAAGTTGACTGTGACTTTAACTTTGACCACCATGCGTCTACTGTAGTAAGGGAAGCATTCTACATAGAGCACTTGATTAGTAAAGGCATCATCTAGAGAGCAAAAGAGATTATAACCCCTCTATACTCAGCACTTATGTGGCCCATAATTGAGTATAACACCCCGTTTGGCATGTACCGTACAAAGCACCTGAAGCAATTGGAGAGATCTAAGAGGTTTCTAACAAAGAAGATCAAGGGTCTCCAACATGTGCCATATACAGACCAACTAAAGTCCCTGTCACTATACTCCATATCGTATAGACTTCTTAGGGGAGACTTATGCCTGGCCTACCAATCTATAAAAGATCCAAACCTAATGAACTTGCTGCATATCTGTAAATCAAACAGGACTAGGCCTACCCATCCCAGGGACCAAAATAAGGCCTGCAACATAAATAGGGTATGCAGGATGGGACAGATTTATCTCCCAGTGTCTGCCATGTCTTTGGAATAGGCTACCAGTTCATGTGAAACAGCACCTCTATGACACTGTTCAAGAGGAATCTGGATGAGTGGATGGGGCACCATAACTTCTTACTGGAAATAGGGCCCGCAACCCTCATAGACATGGGCAGTCAACACTAAATGCAGTCTTGGGTATTGACTAGCATTTCTGTGATATTAAATTGGGATGAAATGGCTAGGCTTAAAATGACGTCCGGATCGATAACCCAGTAATCTCCTATTATCCTATGAACATTAAACCAGAGTCATCTACTGCAGCCATGCAGTCAGTGATAGTAATCAAAGACCTTAATTAGTAACATGACAATGGGGAGCTGACATTTCTTTCACTGAGTTTAATCAAATCTTTTCTGTAGCTTAATGGTAAATCTTGTACCCATCTGTAACAGAAACTTGCAGACATGTCTTATTTATTGGTTCATCAGTTGGTATGAGGAGAATGGCATTCACTTTAATTTCCCAAAGCTAGAAGCATGTTATCAATCCTGTTTAGTATATTTGCAGTGCCAACATTTGAAGGTGGCCTTGCAGAAGTTAATAAAATAATTTGTCTTTAATTGCATGGGTGCTTTTTCTTTTTGTACTTGCCAATCATCAACCTCCAACTTGGATTTTGAACCCATTCATTGCTCCATTACACTATCCCCCCAGAGAGCACTGGTGTTGGTTGAAATCCATCTTGACTGGTTGATTTTCTAGGCAGTCATAGAGATTATTTCCTGTCTTGCAGTACACTCTTCCATCTGCTTCCACCAGTATGGAAACAGCTCTTTTTCTAGCAAGTTTAGAGTGACTTTACCATGGAAAGACTCCAGGATTTTCTGTGGTGTCATGTCGTCCATCACACAATGCATTAGGGATTTTCTTTTAATACTTAAACCCTCCCATTGGCATCCTGGGATCCCTGTAACTTCCACAATATGCCTCAATTAATCATGTATATTTCTGTACATGTGCTGAAGTGCACTGATGAGCTGGTATACAACCTAATGGAAATGGATGGCACAGTCTTTCCTGCTGCATGTTACAGCATCTGATTCTGCTAGGAGTCAATTACACAATGGATCAAGCTGGTACCCCCTTCCCCTAGTATCTGTTAACCATTGTCAGTCATTTACTCTAACTCTCTCCAACAGATTCATTCAGTGGTTGAGTCACTGCTCAGTCCCATGTGATGTGGATCTCCAACAGAGCTTTGCCCCTGTGCACTCTGCAACCAGTTGTCAGTTCAATCAAATGGAATGCTTCCTCTGCTCTTCGTGTGTTACATGAGAATACTACTGTTTATCTCTGACAAACTACGTGGCTTTGTTGTATAATTTCTCAACACTGAATGGATATATTGGTGTCATTAAGGAAACATGCTTGTTACCAGTGTTCCTATTATCAAGGGTACTCAATTATACTTTTAAATGTCATAAGGGTGGTAGGAAGATGTGACCTATTCAATACAGGGTTGACCTTACACATAGGTGAATTAGGTGATCTTCTAGGGCACCATTCTTTCAGGGACACTCTTTCCTCATTTATGTATTTATTTTTAGACAATGCAACATAAAGCATCTCTACTAGGAAGAAAAGGTACATACACAATATCTGACTTTCCAGGGGGAGGGGGGCTGGATGTGAGGCTGCTCCAGCTAACTTGGCATTCAAATCAAGTCACATTGTTCGGGATGAGGGTCAGGTAGTATAATTTTCAAATATTCAAATATAGCCATAAAGTCACCCAAAGTAAATGATGGACAGACGTTGTGGACAGGCTGGGACAGTCTACAGAATAGACAGGAATGACAAGCAATGCTAGTGAGATTATGTGTAATACCTTAATTAGAATAATATTGATGGCATAAATCTACCAGATATGTTTGGCAATTTTTATGGTTTTGTGATTTATGTGGACAGAATGGGATGTGTGGAATGGTACATTACGATTAGTCTTATTATTTTATTCTTATTACAATGGTGACAGTGATTCACCAGATATTTTGGACAATATTTCTCTTTGATTTTATGTGTGTTGCGATGAAGAGAATTTCTGTTTCAGGTGTAATTACTTTTTTTTTTTTTTTTACAATAAAGCTGGCAGTGATCAACCAGATGTACTGGGCAATACTTCTGACTCTGTGATTGTGTGGGCAGTTAGATGAGGTAAATGGCACACTGAGAAGTGCAATTACTCTTTTTTACAGTAATGTTGGCAGTGTACATCCAGATATTCTGAGCAGTATTTCTGGTGTTTTGATTTGCATGGGCAGTTGGGATGAGGGAGATGTCACAGTGGGAAGTGTTATTACTCTTTTTTACAATAATGCAGGCACTTTTCAACCAGAATATATTTAAGCAATAACCCACCCCTGGGTGTGGGTAATGCTGGATTTACCCACAGTTGGCATGGTTTGGTCACGAGGGTGAAGCCCAAGTGGCCAAACAAAGACAACTGTGGGTAAATCCAGCATTACCCACACCCAGAAGTGGGCTATTGCTATTATACAATGACATTATTTAAGAAAAAAAATACTTAGTTTTCTTAAATAATGGCATTGTATAATGCCTCCTTCCTGCCCTTCCGCAGCTGTCCGGTATTCTGTGGCAGTTCTGATGTACTGTGCATGCGTATGCTTACACAGTACATCAGAGCTGTGGGTGGAAGCAACAGAGAAAGCAAGATCTCCGTTGCTTTTTAGAAAGTGTCTCGCTATGTTAAAGGAGTTTAACATAGCGAGACAGCTTTAAAAAAATCAGTGGAGATCTATACAGAACCAACTGATATTGCCAACATCCTGGCAGAAAGGTTCAGTGCTAACTTTACCCCCCCCCCCAACCCCATAAAGTGCCTATCTCTATACTGGAAGAATGCAAAGTTCCTGTAATCACAGCTTCACAGGTAAAAACCACACTCTCCCAAACCAAGAACACAGCATCCATGGGACCTGACAACATCCCAGGCTGTGTTCTACACAAACTACAGAATAAACTGGCACCCCACCTAAGTACCATGTTCAAGCATAGCCTCACCTTATTGTTTTTGCCCACTGAGTGGTGCATAGTGACGGTTATCCCACTCCACAAAGGAGGAGCCACCATGGACCCCGGGAACTACCACCCCATTAGCCTGATGAGCCTGGTCTGCAAGGCTATGGAATGTATCATCATGGAACATATAAACAATGACATTGGTAATCTCCAAAGTCTGAACCCCACCCAGTTCATGTCTCCTAAACCTGATAGACATCTTTGAAGCAGTCACCAAAGCCATAGATGAGGGTAAGGTGGCTCACACAGCCTATCTAGATCTCTCCAAGGTTTTTGACACCATCCCCCAATCTAGGATTATAGATAAACTCACTAAACTAGGTATAAATCCCCATGTCACAAGATGGGTTGCCAACTGGCTCACTGACAGAACCCACACTGTGAAAGTAGCAGACTCCAAATCTGACTTCAGACCAGTGACAAGTGGAGTACCACAGGGTTTAGTCCTGGGTCCTGTCCTCTTTGGTATCTACTTCTTAGAAGTACAAGCTAACACAGAAGGTCTTTGGCTAACAAAGTTCAGAGATGACTGCAAACTAGGAGCCATAATCAAAACTCCTAACGATGTGGACATCCTACAAAAGGGCCTCACTGAGACAGCTGCCTGGTGTCAAAGCCATGGCCTCAAGCTCAATGCCAAAAAGTGCATTGTCATCCCTTTTGGTAAAAACTCTGTACCCATGAACTACTACATAGGCGGTAGTCTACTTAACACCAAAAGTGTGATGAGACCTTGGAACACAGGTGGACAGTAGTCTCTCCTTTGATAATCACATCGCCACAGTAGTCAGGAAATCCTTCTATGTGGCACACCTCATCACAAAAGGTTTCACATCTAGGAAAAAAGAGATCCCCTCTACTCGTCACTCAATAGACCCATTATAGAGTACAACGCCCCTTTTGGTATGTACCTCACAAGACAACTACAACAACTAGAAAGGCCGCAGAAATACCTCACAAATAGGATTACCAGCCTCAAACAGATGCCCTATGCAGATCATCTCAAAAAACTCCAGCTTTACTCCATCACATATTGTCTACTCAGAGGTGATCTCTGCCTAATATAAAAAGCTATGTCAAACCCAGAGCTGTTGGACATGCTCCACTTAAAGAAATCCCAATCCCTACGAGCTACAC
Source organism: Protopterus annectens (assembly GCF_019279795.1). NCBI lineage: Eukaryota > Metazoa > Chordata > Ceratodontiformes > Protopteridae > Protopterus > Protopterus annectens. Next base: position 1,075,465,463 of record NC_056729.1, read on the forward strand.
ACTCTAGGGACCTAAACCTTGTCACCACAATAAACAGAACATACTGGAGGGATGGATTCCTGTCCTACAGACTTCCCATACTCTAGTACAAACTACCAATCTATATCAAACAAAACTCCTCATTAGCACTCTTCAAGAAAAATCTTGATGATTGGATGGGAGATAGGAAATTCACCCCAGGGATCACTTCTGTGGCTCTGCTTGACAGGGCACAGGAAAATAATTTTCTTAGATTGCAAAAGCCAGGGTACCTTTTTGGCTAGCCTTATATAGGACCTAGGGCCAATAGCCTAGTACCTACCTATGAACCTATGATACCGTTGGCCACTAGTTCTGCACGTGCTTCATACCTACCCTTTAGGTTATGTACTTAGCTATCGAAGGCCTTATGGTTAGCCTCTCTCTCAAAGGAGTCCTTGGAGGACTTGACAAGTTGTCTTACTTTCCTATTTGAGGCTGAGGAGGGCACTTTTCCATTGTTGGAACATTGCCTTTGTTTTCTTGGACAGCAATGTTTTGCATTTATTGTAAAGTTTGTTAATGATGGATGTCCACCATGACAGCTTATTTTTACTTGGGGCTCTGGCTTTGATTCTTTCTTGTATGGCTGAGTTTATACACTTATGCAAGTGATTGTACAGGGATTTAGTGTAAGCTTTGGCGTAGTTACCACTTCTAGCTTGGGGTGGGGCTTGGAATGCATTTATACATTCATCTAAGAGAGTATAGTTTGCTTCATGAAGATTTTTAGTCTGATTTCACCCTTTCTGAGTTCTGGTGTTAGTGCCAGTTCGAAGGTGACTGATTGCTGATCAGTTTTAGCTAATGAGGGTCCGGCAGTTGTGGCAGTACATCTGTTCAGCATGTTGGTGAGGACCAGATCCAGAATGTTTGTTCCCCTTGTTAGGGTATGGGCAATTTGTTCCAGGGTATGGACAATTTGCACTAGTGAGTTAGGACTAGCATAGGTTTCCCAGATGATGGTGGGATAATTGAAATCCCTCATAACCATTTCATTCAGTAAAATCTGGATTGCCTCCAGTTTGGTCAAGTAGGCTTCATGGGCATTGTGACCCATGGAGGGGGATCTATAACTGGCTATAAATTGAAGGGTGGTCTTACCCACTGTAACCTGGACCTGGAGTAACTCCATGGAGTTGTCCAGTCTAACTAGATGGATGGTGAATTTATCTCTAATACAGACTGAAACACCACCTCCTTAAGTTTTCACACATTCATTTTGTCGTCTAAAGATGTGGAAGACAATGTAGCCTTGCAAAGCCACGGTGCTCTCAGAGGCCTTGAACCAGGTTTCTGTGACTGCACAGACCCCTACATCTTCTAGTGATAGAAGGACAGAAGTGCTTCTATGGAGTGCAGTTTTTGGTTTAAAGATCCTAGTATTTAGCAGCATGATGACCCCTAACCAGGAAAAGCCGAAAGACACAACCCTTATTTTGTTCTGATTGGTTAATTTCACATCAGCAATGTTGTTTTTAAGACCTTGCCTAAAAGAATGCGCTATGAGGTCGGCAAGAGCCTTTTCCAGCAGCCAAAACCTAGAGGTTCCAGGTCCAAAATGTCTCTGTCAAAGCAGGGAAGTTTTTCAACCATGGCTTCCCAGGCTGATAGGAACTGGATCCCCTTTAAACGACACCAAAACTGAGACAATTATTGAAATTAATCATTTTTTGTTTCTACTGTAGCATCATTAAAGGTGAGAGTAGTATGCTGCTCAAGGCTAGGGATATACCTGCCTGAGACACATACTCAGAGTGCTCAATCATTTGTCTCTTGATATAGTCCAGTGAGGTACATCTCAGGACATTCACTTCAGCATGTACTATGACAAAGTCATAATGGTACTTGCTGCTGAGAGACCTGAGCGCATGCACGATCTGATGAATCCTGGCACCAAACAGGCAGCTGACTCTGACTTTCTCCTTGTCCAACCTGGGGAGTGGGACAGCTATGCATCTCACTATTGACTCTACAATAATAAGAACATTTGTTTTTGAGTGTTACGCCTTACTGGCGTGGTGGGTGAGACAGTGGTGTTGCATCTTGCAACTGTTCATGGACTCATTGTTCCAAGTAATGCTGGCATGGCTGAATCAAGAATAAGATCTGCTACATGGTGCTTGAACAAAGCCGACATTTTTCTTGATTTTCTGCTGATGGATTATAGAGACCTGCTACTGAGCATGCACAATAATCCATTCAATAAGGCTGATGTGTGGTATGACCTAAGCCAGATAGTAACAAGGGAAAACATGTATCCCTTGTCCAACAGATCAGTGTAGGCATTTATGATGATCTAGGGTAATGTTGCTTTGACCCCCTCCACCAGTAGGAAGAAGTTCAACAACATAATCTGCAGACATACTGTAAGTATTTATTTAAGCCCATTTTCTTCATGTTGACTACAGAGCTGTCAGTCAAGTAGTTATTGGTAGTGATTATACTGATGTGCAGTTTTGTCTTACAGCACTTGACACGTAGGAGCTGAACTGTGTAAGTTAGAGCAGGAGTTAGCAAAGACTGATGGTACAGCAAGGCGCACATGGCCTGTATATGAGTTGCAGTGTACTGTATACCAATTATGTGTTATAATATATCACAGCAATGCCGGTGTTCTCACAGCATTTTCATTATACATATTCAGATAAGAAGGGCTGTGATGTCCTGGTTCTCCCACAAAAACTCCACTTATTCCGCCCAGGCCTGTCCTAATGATGGGTGATCAGACTGCCTTGCTTGAGAGGAGTAAAGGCTTCTCTCAGGGCAGCAGCTTTGCACAATTACCTATGGTGTTCCAACATCCTCTGGAAACCTTAGCCTACACTATCATATCAACAGCATCAGATAGTGTGACAGGCAACTAACCCAACATATCCTCCATTTCTGGAATAAACTGCCCTTACATATCCATCAGAGGACTTCACTAGTAACCTTTAAGACAAGCTTGGATGACTGGATACATTATCACAAATTCTCACACTGGGTATTTGGAGAAAGGTTAGCCTCTTATTCATATTGGGCAATGTGGATGAATTTCTTGATGGCATTCTTGAATGTCAGTTTAGTAAAAACCTGTCAACTATGGATCTATGAAGTACAGTTGCAGCAGCTGGTGAAGGTGGTAGTACTGGTAGTGAGGATGGGATATATATATATATATATATATATATATATATATATATATATATATATACATATATATATATATATATATATATATATATATATATATATATATATATATATATATATGGGATCACTACATAATACTGAAATTCCACAATACCGAGACACTGAATCCAGAGGAACAGAATCTCGAGATTGCGGAATCTCAAAACTTAAAAAAAAACTAAAACATACAACAAATTATTCTAACATGTATGCAGAGGCGCAAGCCCCCCTGCACCCCCCATACCCCCTGCAACTTAAATATACCAACTCCGAGATTGCACTACAGTGGAGTGAATGGCAAAGTTCCCGTTCCACACTGTACGGCAATCCCCATTCACTATGTCCGAGATTCCGCAATCTTGAGATTCTGGTCCTCGGGATTCATAGTGATTTTATATATATATATATCTATACAGATATATATATATATATATATATATATATATATATATATATATATATATATATATATATATATAAATCTATGGATGACTCCTTTAGCTTTATCAAATAACTCCTTGAACAGATCACAGATGTGTTCATGCAGCAGGGTCTAGTGATCCAGCCATCAAAAGCTATGCAGGCCTATGCCACTGGCTATGTGGAACAATCAGTTAGTGATGGTTCTGTCAAAGTTGCCCCATGGGCAGACTGGAATCTACCCTGCAACCAGCACCCTGCTATATATCACTATATCCCATGCCTGCTATTATCACCTTCATAGTGTGTAATGCTCCACATCTAGTGCAAGACTGAAACTTCCCACGACCATCTGTACCCCATGTATATATATGTATGTATGTATGTATTGCATATATGTATGTATGTATGTGTCCATCCTTGCCACCCAAACCTTGTGTGCACAGAACCACTCCTGTTTGCCTCAACAGATTCACGTTTGTATGCTTATTCCTACAAACTCTACTGCATCTTCTCTCTCCTTACCTGATTTATCCTTCTCTTGCATCTCATGGAATTCATCCATTCTTTCTCTCTTTCTCTATATGAGAAAGGGATCTAAATCTTTCTAAAAGAGTACACATTTACATCCCTCTGTTATCCATAATGGTTTAAAAACTGTCAGTGATACAGTCTAAACCAACATCTAGAGAACAGTTGAACTGTAAGTTTAATTCCTCTTTTCTTCATCTTATAGGCTGCATATATTTATTTAAAGTACAGACAAATGCCAATGTAGGTTCTCCAGTTCGATTCTCAGCTGGAGCGCCTTCTGTGCAGAGTCTGCATGTCCTCCCTGCAGTCGAGTGAATTTTAAAGACATGCAGGTAGGTGTGTGTTAGTGTATGTGTGCCTTCTGTGAAGGTTGGGCACTGGGCTGGCAACTCAACACTGTAACAATCCACTGCCAATCAATAGCAAACCGGTGATCCGCTGTGGCGACCCCTAACTGTAAAAAGCCAAAAGACAGACCAATGCCAATGCCCACTCTCTAATGGTCTACCTGACAGTTTGTTATATTTACAAAAAGATATAGCAGAAATGACTTTTTAATTAACTGAGCAAACCTTCAAAGGCCACTTCAGCAGAACAATGATATAGTTTTATGGAGGTTTTTAAACATGTTCAATTCGAACTGCAGTATGAAGACTGTACGTTTGTCAAAGAATTATTTTTATTCTTTCAAATGAAAACTTTCATGCTTCTAATACTAAAACAGCCAAGAAGGAATGAAGCTAATTTTAATGAGTGAATGAAGTATAATTTGGATAGTTTAAGGCCAAATGAAGTAAACTAGCATAAGTCAGACACAAGCAATGGAAAGATCAATAAGGTTTTAGCATTATTTGTGCAACTGTCCCAAACAATTCAAACTACATGTTAAAACAGCCTCCTTTTAACACGTTCTCCTTGGCTGACCCTGAAAATTGTCTGTCTGGAAAAGTGTTCTACCATAGTTAAGAAAGAATATATAAAATAAAATAAACTTACTACAAAGAAAAAAAATCATCATTAAAACTCATTCACTCCAATGGAGCTCAGGAAGTTTGCATTGTAACTTCCAATGGGCGGAGCTTAAGCCTTTTGACAAAATCAAATTATGTCCTCACATTTCAAAGAAATGTTCATATCTCAGGAACCATAGGGGTTATGAAAGAAGTAAAAAATGCAAACTCTTCAGCACAAACAATTTTCATAGTGGTAGTATTCTTTAGGGTCTACATTTTAAACCGAATTTTATAAGTCACAGTAAACACAGTAACGATTGCATTTGTAAGATTTTGTAAACAACTTAGAATATCTCAGAAACCTCTCAAGTTACACACATACTGTTAGCAGAATTGTATTCATCTATATGACAGATTTAATATGAGGCTAAGGAGTTCATTTTGTGTTACTTGGTTGTTGAGATGTTTAAAAAAATATGAACATTATATTTATATAAATTAATAGCATAGAAACAACAGCTAATATTTATTTACTTACACTAGACAGAGGTCAAATGTTAAAGCAGTTGAGTTTGCCATTGTGTAAGCTTTAAGAAGAAATATTTAAAAAAAGTTGTACATAGCATGGTTTTGGAATCACTGATGCAAATATGAACAAGCAATATTTGATGCTGAGTGGCGTCGGTAAGAATTAACTGCAGATGCACCTGGAGGCATCACTCGGATGTAATGAGTTGCATCATAAAATTACAAGCAAAAGACTTCAAACAACATTTTGTCAACAGGCTATTAATTGAGAAGTAGCTCTTATGACTGCAGTGACAAAATTGCCCCCATAGTTTCCACCTGGCATCAATGAAATGAATAAATTACTATTTTAATTTAAAGCATCAAAACTGTATCAACATAAAGAGATTTAAAACATTTTACGACAGTCTGATCAAAAGCTACAACAAGCTAAAGGCCTGCACTAAAAAGCTGATGTTTCTTCTGTTGGTGCAGAGGGATAAAGCCTTAATTGTGACCCAGACAACTCAGGTTTGATGGGCAGTTCAGGCGTTTTTAGGAGCTGGTGTGGAGGAAGGGAGGAATGATGAGGCCTCACCTGCTTAGCTGCCTTTGGGGAGGGAGAGGCAGTGATATGCTAGTAAACTTATGCTATTCTTTGCAGTCCTAGTGGAGAACAGGCCCAGAACAGTAGCACTGATAGGCATGCAGACTGGATTTTTTAGCATCTCCTTTTAGCTGGCAGGTGGGGGCATTCTTAGACCATGTGAGTGGAAGGGAGGTTGGCATAATGGTTAAGCTATTTACCTTACAGATAAAAGGCCCAGGGTTTCATTCTTACATAGAGTAATTGGTTGACTTAAAATGGCCCACAAGGGCAGTTAGCCTAGTACTAATCTATGAACCTATGAATCTATATGGAATTTGACTACCACATTCAATACATAGTAAAAAAACACATTCAATACATAGTAAAAAAAAGACTTACCAAAAGTTAAGCTCCCTCAACAGTGCTAAACATGATTTCAATGGCTCTTCAGGAAAACATATCTCTTGTAACCTTCTTCGACACCACTCTCTTCTACACAGCTTCTATATTTACCAATACTCAAGCAACCCTAGTAAGCAAACTAGAGCAATGGTATGACAAGACAGGCAAACTTGCTGCTAACCTCCTTCATAGAACTCACCAATGTATCACCAGCAAAGAACTCCACTGGGTAAGAACTGCCTCACTATCTAACATCCTCATAACTTCTTACCATATGCATCCTCATCCACAAATCATTGTTTACTAACTTCAGCCAACACTATAATCCATCTAGGTCCCTGCTACAGTCCACTGACAAACTCTTACTTGTTCTTAGGTCATAGGTAAGTACTAGGCTAGCTGCCCTTGTGGGCCATTTTAAGTCTACCATTTTCCCCTTCAAATTTGAGTATCAAGCCCTATACCTTGTGTCTCCCAGGTAAACACCTTAACTATTATACTATTCCCATTCCCTGATTATTACATTAAAATCTGATAATTCATCTGGCATCCTCCCTCTACTTCATATGTATTAACACTAGCAAGATAACTCATTAAAGTATTTTAGAATACAACTAAAGACTTTTTTAATTGACTCCTGGCTCTACCTCTGCTCTGTACCTGTTTAGGTATCTCAGACAGCATACCTAATAAGCATATATCTCAGATATAATAACCAGTGAGCAACTACTGCCCCCCAGCCAAACATACACCTTCTGTACAACAGACATACTTTTCAGCCTATGAATCTTACAACTTTCAATATAACACTGTAACTACCTCAGTAATCACAAACACTAAGCCATTTAAAGCACATGAATACACTGTAATATCCGTCACATTTTGCTAAACTCATACTCCCCCTCTGACCACTCACCTAGCTACTTTCAGTGAATTTTATAGCTACAATTTTCATAGTACAATGTTGGTCAAATTAATAGAAATCAGTGTTTTTATTGTTTTTATTTTTGTTTTTATTGTTGTTTTGCCATATAACTCAATAAGAATATATGAAATGACAAGCAATATAATTCATGTTATATGACAAAATGTTCTAATACAATGTTCTAATATTTTGTGAATGACCCTTTAGCCATTATCAAGGATTGAACTTGAGGCATGAAAAGAACAAGTTCATGGCAATGTTCAGTGACAGAAGCATTGTGCGCCCAAGCTAAAATGAATTAATCTGTCAGTTGCTGCTTGTTTGTTATGGTCTTTTTCTTCATCTCTGACTTCAGAATAGCCCACAACTTCTCTATGGGATTCACATTTGGCATGGACCTCAAGGAAACTTGTCACTTGTCAACCTTTGTGACATGGGACACCATCGTGGATGAAGATGAATTTTATGTAACATATATTGTATTCTTTTTATACTTGTATCATGGAACATTTCACCCCAAGCCTCCAATGAAAACATCAGAACATGCAATTAGACTTATCCTGTCTGGTATGCTCATCTCCGGTGCCATACACTTCATTAGCAGCAGTGGGACTAAGGATGTCCGTGACTGGCAGGAATAGAACTAGTATCAAAGATTTCCAGGACTGAGACTGAGCTGTGCTCATGGGAGATGTTGCTGTGTCATCACAAGTAATGCAAACTTCTGATTTGTCCCGGTCCCCTTAAATAACAACATCACACTGAAAGACATTTGACAATCTTTATTAAAATTTTCATAAACATGTTTGTTAACCAATATTCATTAATTTCAACCAAAACATGATATAAGTGAAAATAACATCCATGTAATGTTAACATAGGACAGCTTAACTCCACTCATCTCGATCAGTAAGCAGCATCCATACATCCACTCATTTACTTATCAAGTAGCGTACCACTCGCTTCAGTTACCATTTATTGAATTACCTCCAACCAAATAAGTAGTTTACCTCCGCTTGCTTATTTACTTATCAAGCAGCGCAACCGCTCAGTTGATCAAGCAGCACAATCACTCACTTGCCTTTCCTTATCAAGCAGCACAGCAACTCACTTGCCTTTCCCAACTTATTGAATTGAACATCCACCAGCAGAGAGGGAACAGAAGAGAGCAAGCCTCCCCCTCTTCTCTGCCCTACCCACTGAAAATACCCGCAATCTCCACTAAAAGGGAGTGAGAGCAGGTAGTAAGTTTACGCCTAAAAATGTGACTCCTACTCTGGTTACACTTGCCTAAATCCCTTTAAGCCCCTCTCTACCCTTACCTCATTTCCTCCTAATCATCCCACAATCCTATTTAACTCTATCCTACCCTTACCCTCCTAATTCCTACTACTCTTTATCTAACCCTACATTGAAGATGTCCCTGGAGAAATTGGTCTGTTCTAAACTTCATTTGTTCTGGTCCCCTTTAATAACAACATCACACCGAATGACATTTGACGACCTTTATTAAAATTTCCTTAAACATGATTGTTAACCAATATTCATTAATTTAAACCTAAACATGATATTAGTCAAATTAACATCCATGTAACATTAACATAGGACAGCATAACCCTGCTCATCCTGATCAGTAAGCAGTATCCATATCTCCACTCATTTACTTATGAAGCACCGTACCACTCACTTCAGTTACCATTTATTGAATCACCTCCAACCAAATAAGCAGCTTACCTCCACTTGTTTATTTACTTATCAAGCAGCACAACTGCTCACTTGCCTTTCCCAACTTATTGAATTGAACATTCACCACTAGAGAGGGGAAGAGAAAAGGGCAAGCCTGCCCCTCTTCTCCACCCACCAGCCTAACCAGGCTGTTCCCCCTGTCTTCGACCAAACTTCCAACAACCTAACCACCATTAAGGCATTAGGCCACACATCATTTGGTGTACCCCAGCCTCCCTAACCAAGTTAGATTTGTGTTGTGCTTCCTAAAACCCTATCACATAACTAACAAATATAACCAGTTGCCTAACAGCTGAAAAGAAACCCGTGATCCCTCTCCTATGCTAAAGCAACAAACCATAACCTCACAATTTAGCATAACCACTGTACAGAAGCTAAATAATCCTTACCCAGTGACAAATGGAACCCTTGCAATAATTCCCAGGGCATTACCAACCAAATGGACAACTGAAACACTAAACCCTTTGCCCCTTAAAACCACGAAAAGGCAAATGCATACCATCATCCCATCCCATAACCTTACCATAACCTTACCACACCTCCCCATATTTCATAATATACCCCACTGCAATTATTCTAATCAAATGTAAAGTGAACAAATTCCCCTCTATCTGTGGAAAATGCTGTCCTATTCCATCCAGCTGGTGCTGGGTCAGAAATCCTCTAAAAGTTATCAGTTTGGAACCCAAATTAAGCCATGGCATGCAACTGCTGTTAAGTAGCACTTTAAAACAGTAATTTCCTCAGAGTTAAGCTGGAAATAACTCACAGCTTGCAAACAATGGAAACCCTGGAAGATGCAACACGTTCTACAGTGTTACTAATGCCACCATAACTCGCCTCCCTCCTATCCTGGAATCATTCCATTACTGCATAATTTGCATGCCCTGCTCTCTCATGTGATAGCAGACATTCCAAAGGATATAATGGCCACACTGCACCCCTGTGTGCATCTCCAAAAAGAAAACAAACCCCAAGCAACATTCAACATGATGACCCCTGATCCCACAGTCAGTGTCCCTCATGCCATGCACCCCTTCATTGAAGCTCCACAAAATCTACCTACACCCCTTTCCCATTCACCCAGACAGACGGCAACCACTCATCTTCCCAAACACCACATGGCTTAGTTACTCCCTCATTTGAGACTCAGACTTCATTCCCATGACAGAAATTGCATAGGAACACAAAATTTGAGTCCAATCTTTTATTATTGTTAAGTGCAAAATATGTCATACATTTTTTATATGTTAAATTCTTTAGGCCTCTGATCCCCCCCATTATTCATATTTATGTCTGGCTTCGTTCAAATTCATTGCCTCAAGAGGTATAAAACTCAAAGTTTCTGATGAAGTTCGTACAGCGGACGAAACCTAGGTCGACGTTTTTAGTTTTGTGTTTTCATTGAATAAACTTGTTTTGGAGCGTTTATGGGCCTGGAAGTTTTATTGGAGAGCAGCAGTTTATACATCTTTGTTACAGCAGCCCCTCGTTGGTTGTGGTCACTTTCTTCCTTATCCCTTTACATTATTTACCACATCATCCCTCAATGATTTAACCATGATGATCCAAGAACCACAAGTTATGAGAAACTGGCAAAAATCTGAAGTAAGTCTAACTATTCTCCAAAAAGCTGTGCCAGCAGGAGGTATGATGACACCTATCCACCCCATGCACATGGGAACTTTTAATTGATTATTTCTCCCTCACCTACCACTAACAGGCAAGCTAAAGGTTCTGATGATCATACATTAATGTTCCCCACTACTACCCCATGCTCCTACTACTGGAATGGCCTTGAGTGACATAAGCACAATTTTTTTTTCTTCCCTCCACCCCCACCACCTCCCCCCATAAGTAACACTATGGCTGTTGCCACCAGACTGCACATGCACAATGAGCGGCCGTTACTCACAGTGCTCCATAGCCTGCGTAAACACAGAGTCCCATCAAAAGCCAGACCGCCACAATAAAAAGTCTCTCTAATAGCATGTTTTCCTCTTCCCTACAGCTCACAAGGGATTATATCACCCAAAGAGCCCAAAGATGAAAGGAACTGACCTGTGACAGAACTAACCACAAGGCCCATACTGGACAAAGTGCCCTGTCAAATAAAACAAACTTAGTTGTTTATTCTGGCAGCTTCTTCTACAACAACAAAAAAAAAAACATATAGATTGCTGTCTGTCCTTAGACTAATAACTACGAAAAGAAAAACACACACACATTTGCCTCCTGCCAAGTGTTAAACCCAGGAGCCTATCAACTACAGCACAGTACATTAGCCCAATAAGCCACTCAACTCTGATTACTATAACATCACTCAAGCTATAAGCAGTATTTTAAACCCTAGCTCTTCAGAGTTTAGCAATTATCAAGACCTAGTAGGAATTCAGCTTCTTATTCCTATACCAAAAGAGAATTATCGGCTGGAGTGCTACTGATATAGTGATTTGTTCCATAAGGATCTACTGTCCTAGCACATATTCTAATAAAAGTGTACAGTCTTTCTGTAGACACCATTTGTTCTGGCCTCCATGCCCCCTTAACATCTTGTTTTTTCTTTTCTTTTCTTTTTTTTTTTTTTTATAATATATATATATATATATATATATATATATATATATATATATATATAGAAACACTTTATAACCTCAAATTACTGAAATGTCGAATTTCAGTATCTCGAGACTATAAAGCCGAATGTTAAAAATAGCAAAAGGTCATAATCGCGAACTCAAATATATGTCGAATTTGCGGTTATGACCTTACGCTGCGTAATGTCCGGGATTGTGTTTTGATGGTGCGCGGTGCCATGTGTGGATGTAAGTGTTATGTCAGGTAAGTGTTTTCTAAGGGTTTTGAGTGGGAGAGAGTGTGTGTGAGTGTGCTGATGTGTTTGATGTGTGTGAGGGGTCGGAGAATGTGCGTGTGTGAGTTGGCTTTTGTTTTGTGTTTGTTAGATCTCTGAGTTAGTATATATAAGTAGGGGGGGTGTGGGGGGTGCAGGGGGGCTTGTCCCCTGCTTATGTGTGTATGAGTTGTGTATGTGTGTAGTTTTGTTTGTTTATGTTGTGATGTGGGTGTTGTGGTGTATGTGTGGTATAGTGTGTGCGTTTTTTTTTTTTGGTGTTGTGAATTTTGCGTTTTTTTTGTGTCGGTGTTTTGTGGATTTGGTTTTATAGTCTCGAGATACTGAAATTCGATATTTCAGTATTTTGAGGTTATAAAGTGAATCCATATATATTTATATACTGCTAAATGCCATTCCACTCGATGTCCCAGTAAAATGAATTCCCCTATTGCCATACATTCTCAACATGCCCTTTCATACCTACAGATCTTATCCAGTATTTTACTTCTGTAACAGTTTATTATATCCAGTCTTTCCTTAGCTGCTTTAATTAAGTCATCCGCATAGACCAAATGCAGAGGTATTTTTACTACCTTTCAAAACAATGCTACCCCATCCCTAACTCTTCTCCTAGCTTAATATCTGATAGCATTCCTAACCAACTGTCCCCCACCCCCCTCTACATGAATGCACCTGGCCCACCGAGCACGAAGTCTCCACAACCCTCGAAAAGACAATGCTACCAGTATGCCAGGATGAGACCCAACCCTCAAACTCCAACAAAATACAAAAAAAAAAATATGTATGCTATTGCCAGCCAGCAGGGATAACATTACTGAAGGGTACAAAGAACTGTTAATGCTTTTGTTATGCTGAACTATTACTGAAAACTAACATGGTCCCCTTCTGCTGCAAAATCTGTATACAGCTCTCCACTGTTAGGTATGTTTGAGTTTGCAGATACAGGACTAAAATAAGTAATAAATAAATAAAAATATATGCCCTATTCAAATGTACAATATTTACTCTGTGTAATACAGTTCAACCACCATAAAGTAAGGAATGACAAAGGTTGGTACCATCTTTTATGACTGTCCAAATCAGAAGCCTCTGTTTGCTCTTCATTTGGTACCATAAATTGACTTATTTTAATGTAGCCAACAGCCTCTCTTGACACAACCTCTCATGCCACCCCAATTGACTTACGGCTGATAACACATTATGCACGAGAACTTAGCAAGCTGTCTTCACAGGCATAAAAGTTTAATGGCAGAAAATGAATTATTGGCATCCTCCCTTTAGCAATCTGTCAAAAACTATCTGGCATTATTTTTATCCTTCACATCTGCATTACATCGACATTTACTTTTTTTTTGGTGTCCATTCAAAACCTTCTCAAATTCAGGGAAACCGCTTCCATCACTAACAATGTTACCTCTACACCGAACCTTAAGCACTGCTACAGACCACAATTGATCCCTCGCAGTTACCTTTAATTGGCTGCCATTGCTTACCGGTCTATAATTAATACCAAGAGACCCTTGCGCTTAACAACTACTTCCCCCCACCTTCTTGGAGTAAACCGACAACAGTTACCTGGCACTAGGACTAAAGGTAGGTATATTGCCTAATGAACAGGATTAAAAGTAATTCACTTTACACTAAAGAAATTATTTAGTAACAAACTTTGTTTCTGTCACTAAACAGAAAACTAAATAAACTTTATGTAATTGAACAGTAAATTATACTAAAACAGAAAACTAAGTAAACTCTATTTAACTAAAATAGGAAGTTAGACAATGCATTAGAAAAAAAAGTATACATCACCAATAAAGAAAAAGCTTCATCCTGTCTTCAGTCTTGAACTGGAAGCCCCGTTTGAGTCAGGCAGGAGTCTTCATTGGGAAAGCAGTTCTGGGCAGTGCATCCACTCCACAGGTGAGGCTTCCTCCTGAGTGCAGGGATCCCCAGCTATATATATATATATATATATATATATATATATATATATATATATATATATATATATATATATATATAAAACCAAGTTGCTACCCACAAGTCATGAGAATCAGTACTTTTCCAGTGTAGGCCGGAGCTAGATCATTTTGTGGTGTTGGCCACTCACCCCAGAAGGAACAACAATTCCTACCAAATACAATGATTTTTGCAATTTTTAAGTATTACACTGGAATATTCCAATGACTTTGAAAGTTATTGTACTTTACTGGAATATCCCAGCACACATACAAGACATATTTCGTAATTAAATGTAGTGACTTTGCTGAAATCACTAGACTGTTTACAGTGGAATATTTCAATGACTTTGCAAGTTTTAGTACTTTACTGTAATAATTATAATGCAACTTTAGACCTGTCACTATCCTCTCCCCTCTCTCTAAAGTATTAGAAAAATGTATTCATAAACAAGTTATGCAGTATCTAATACAGGAAGATCTGCTTACACCCACTCAACATGGCTTCAGACCAAAACATAGCACCACTACAGCTCTATTGTCCTTCCTCAACACTATCTCTATAGCCATGGATGACCATAAACTTATTTCTTGCCTATTCTTGGACCTCTCAAAAGCTTCCGACACTGTCTGACACACTCTTCTGCTGCACACTCTTCTGCTGCACAAACTGCATAACTTTTCAACTTCTCCTCTGATGCTGTTGCATGGTTCTCCTGCTACCTCACTGAGAGATCTCAGTCAGTGAGATGGCATTCTGCACTCTCCCCTTCTCTCCTGTAAAAATGGGTGTACCTCAAGGGTCTATCCTAGGGCCTTTACTTTTTAATATCTTTACTAATCAGCTCTATACCTCCTGTCCTCAGTCATCTTTAGTGCAATATGCAGGTGACTCTACAGTCATCACCACAGCCAACTCTCCCTCTAAGCTCTTCTCAGCTACTCAGGCATCTTTTAACATAGTTAAAACATGGCTCTCCAACAGCCAGCTTATCCTTAACCCTAAAAAAACAAAGCTGTTACTCTTCCTACCTAAAAAGTTCAACAATATTAAACCCTCCTTCTCCATACAGTCCCTTAATAACACTCCCATTCAGGTAGAATCCAGCACTAAGCTCTTAGGCATAACCATCGACGATCAGCTTAAATTTCACTTGCATGTTAATAACTGTATCAAAAAGACTCATTCAAAACAAGGGCTCCTTTACCATGACAAGAAATTCCTTACCTCTGAAGCCAAGATTACTCTCTCTCTTACCTACCTTCGACCCAGTCTAATGTACAGTTCTCAAATTCTCACAAATCTTAACTCAATACTTCTGACCAAACTCAAATCTACCTACAACAAGGTAGCTAAATTTGCTGCCCAACAAACCTACAAATCCCATCACTGTGTCTCTCTAAAACACCTAAACTGGCTTGAATTACCCCACCAGCTTCTTCTCTCTCAGCTCCAGATCATCCATTCTATCCTATACCAGCCTTCCTACAGCCCAGCACTATCCCCTCTCATCTCCCATTATTCTCCCTCCAGACCTCTCTGAAGCTCTAACCAAGGCCTACTACAAAGCTACAAACTCAAGTCTAATTTTGGATGCAACATGTACAGCTATCACCCCACTATTGCCTGGAATAGGCTCCCACTAGAAATCAGGGCCCTTACACATTCTATACAATTTAAGACAACCACCAAAGAACACTTTAAAAGTCACTGGTCCTGCCACTGCACTCTCCCTCCTTAAACATCCCCTACTTCCCATACCTTAATCTACTTTCTACCCTTAACTCACTCTTCTCACTAGCTCTCTCTAATCTTCCTTGACTACTTTTTCTACTGTTTTCTAAAACCTATTAAGCTAATTGCCTAAGAGAAACATTCTATTGCAATTGTCTTGCCTTCATGCAACTGCATTATGATAAAACTGGGTTTTTGTAACCACTTACCCCAAAAACTCTATTAATCTCAATGACATATTTCTTTTTATACATATGGAAAGAGTTTTGCTATACTCCTGATTATCGACACTGTATAACATTGTATTGCTACTTAATGCCTTGTAATAATTCCTGTAACATTGCTGTTTTAATGCTAATTCATAATGCAAATTGCATAATATGTTGGAGCTTTTCTCCCCGGGCCTCCGCTGAAAAAGGGCTCTTCAGCTCAGTCGGACAATTCTGGTCAACAAATGTAAAATAAATAAAATAAATTTACTGGAATACTCCAGCACACATACACATACAAGACATATTTCGTAATCAAATGTAGTGACTTTGCTGAAATCATTAAACTGTTCTGGAACACAGCATCATCTCTCATGCCTGCTGACACTTCCAGAATATAGCATTACTTAATAAAGAAAATATAGAGATATAGTGAGGTAACAGTCAAATAATTACACTCGCTCAATGTACCCCTCTTTCGTGTCACATTCTTATCACATTCGGCCCCTTGACTATTAACTCACTTATATCCAACATTTAAGACCATATTTGCCTTTTTATAAATGCAATAAGTTAACCCACAATTTTAGAATGTCAATAAAATTAAAATTATCGGTAGAACTAATATTGGGCGCATTAACGAATTCAACAACTTGTTGCCGGATGCTGAACATTCGGTAAATATATCCCACTAATTATGTGCTGTATCAGACTCTGTTTTCTTAGCTAAACTAACCAGCTTTTTTTCCTATAATAATACCTGTCATTTTATGATGTAAAATACTGTGATTTACTGCCTGTAATGTTTTTTAAGATGTTGCATATTGTTCAATACTTTCTGTAAAGAATTTAGGTTGAAAGTCAAGTTATGATATTCCAGCTTGTCTGTGACCAGGCATGAAATACATTAATATATGTTTCAGGAGAAAAGATATAAGTTTATTATGACAGTTCGAATGAGTTACATTACCTGGGCAACCTACAAAAGGATTTTTTAAGGCATATGACAAAGTTTGATTTGTCACTAAACATATAAACTGTGGTGCAAAATGACACATCATTTTTGCATTTGTGACATTGTAATGCATAATATAACCTATACAAAAGTTGTCTCTACATTTTGTTTTTTTAGAAAACAGCCTTATTTAATTAGTACTAGATATTAATTGGTTAAACAGTTGTCTCCAGACATGTTTATTTTTAAGCATTAATTTGGTCTGCACAAGATTTTTCTGCATTGAAACATAAAAAGACTCTAAGGTACCTGTTGTCCAGTTTACAAACCTAGTGACATTTGCATTAAATTTTAACTTGGAAACCACAGAAGCATTAAATTGATCTAAAAATTCTTTTTTTATAACTAACAAGTTGTGTTTGTGTGTGCCAAACTGTAGGATTCAACTGAGCTTGTAAATGCATACTTTGTGAAATATTCTGGCCTACAACTTTAATTTTATTAACTAAAACTTTAATATTAATTGCATTTAAGGTTCCTAACCCCATACCAATACCTCCTATTAAGGTACTATACCATGTTCATTTTTGCCTGCATTTACCTAATTTTGGAAAAGTAATATTAAAATGTAACACAGTCTTTTGATATTCCTGTCCTGCATATCTACATGTAGAAGATACTTTAATTATTTGGTCAAAATGAGCTTTGGGATTGTTATTTAATACAGTTATTTGTGAAGCCCATGCCTTTTTATTTATGATTTCAGTTGCATTTATACAAAATAATACAGTAATGTTCCATATGTCAATTGATTCATTATAAACATCAGTTCTATTCTGACAAAAGTAATATTTTTTGATATGTCTGTTCATATTTATAACTGCCACATTCTATGTCCATGTAATTCTGGATCATTACCATAGTTGGTCCATCATCCAGTAGTTAGACATAAAAATGTACCCTCCTCACCCTCCAAATAGTTAGATTTTCTTTGGAAGTCAAATTAACAATAGAGCATTCTTGTCCAGCAGGGCAGGTAAAAGTATCTTGTGCCCTATTCAGTGCACTAGCAATCCGTCATCATCCCCACCAGATTACTGTTGAGTTCACTCTGGTTGCTTTTACTCCTGGTGTTACGTACTCTGCCAAAGGGACTCCATGCAGCACAGCGAGAACACCAACAGTTAACATTGCATAGACTGGAGTTAGAATCTGAAATCAAAGGAAAGTAGCATGATTATTCTCACAAAAACACCAATCTGCTGGTATATATTCCAATTTTTCCTTTCCTGGTTTAATAATTAAAACAGTATTGTCATTTTCAGTAGCAATAACTTCTGCTTGTTCAGGTTGTTTATTCGGTTTATGGACCCATATTTTTGCACCTGAATTGATTTTATGCATACCGGATATTTGTTCGCTCTCAAAGGTAGCAACAGGACGTAACTGCCCTCTGGTGACTGTGCCGCCTAACACAGGTACAATAAATATTTGGGCTACCCTATCCTTTTCTCGTACATGAACATTTTTATCTGAAATATTTAACAAAATAATTTTTTAAGTTTTCCTTGGTAATTTGCTTTAATAACTCCATTCACAACCTGAACATCTTTTAAAGCAAGTGTTGACTGAGGCACTATCCAACCAAAATACGTTGCTGAAATTCGAATTCCAATTCCAGTCTCTATTAGTTGAACTGACTGTGGCAGTATTTTGTAGGCATTCACTGAATATAGACCCCCGGATTCATGAACCTTGCGCCAGGCGCCAGCATAGCGTCAGCGTTATAACGCCAAATATGGCTGCTGAGCGATTCAGGTATGAATGAATTCCACGTGCACTACCGGCGTGTGCCGGACCGTCTCCGCCCCCGGCGTAGGTATGCAAAACACACTGTGTGCGGTATTGCACCATGCAAATGAGGGCAAATAGCGATCCACGAAGTAGCGCAGGCGTAGCGTAAGGGCACGGCAATGTAAACCAAAAAAAAAGGTTTACATTTACCCAAACATGACCGAGGAGTAACGGAAGGCTGTCAAAGTCAGGTATCATATAGGTGCAATATGCCAATGTGGAAAGGCACCGAGAATGTCCAAAGAAAATATGCACAAAATGTAAAAATGACATAAATGGCACGTGCGTAGAAAGAACAGCAGACCCGGGATATGTGCACAGAAGTTGCAAAGCAATGAAATAATATGACAATGTCCTAAAAGAGCAGTATAACACACATCAGCTGCACAGCCACCACACACCATAGTATGTATGTAAAGCTTCAACCCCAGCGCAATGGTTGTCAAGGAGTGGTGGCGGTGTTCGCCGTAACCATGTATTAGTAGTCAATTCCATGCAAATGAGGCAGATAATAGTGAATCGCAAAACGGCGCCGGTGTAAGGATGGAGCAAGCGCGTGGCGGTACTACACCGAGGAGTGGCCTACACGAGATACATGTCAACCACAGAGGGTGTGCCACTTTTGGAGGAAGGATATTGGAGGTCAGCAAATCTGGGCTGTACAATGCACATCACAGCATCAGGACTGGCGTGTTAGGAAATAGATGCGCTGAGAGTACATAATGCGCGTACAGATGCATGTGCACGAGGATGACTACGTTCCCTAAACCAGTCATGTGCCGGCCTCCCCGTCAACAACCACGGATATAGGAAGGTAATGCGGAGAATACGAGGAAATGCGGAAGCAGTGTAAATGGAGCCGTAATGAGCAATCAACACCAATCAATGCAGGAAGGGCAAGCGCCGGCAGCTGATAACTCTGCATGCAGACTCCTGCATAACGGGAAAGGGAGGCATATGAATGCAAAGATAGTAGGGGATGTAGTAGAAATGCAAAGAGCAAAGAACCGAAATAGCACAGCCAAGTACAGAGGTAGCATAACTGCGGCTGCAGATAACATGCATCATATGCCATGTGCCTGCAGGATGCAGCAATGTCCTTGCAAGGCCAAGGCAATGCAGGCAACTGTAATGTAACACTACAGGCAGTACCGTTGCAGTTGCAACCGTAAAACCACGGAAATAATCCATGGATACGGCTGCACAGACACACCCAATGACATCACCGGGTATACAGCACAACAGTATTAAATGTGAATGCACACAACACACAGCGCGATTTCCCAACCGCCGCACCGTAGGGTGTAAACAGGCGGGGAACTTTTAATATGTATATGCTGGGTGCCGCCGTGGCCGTGATGCATAGGTATGTGGCAGAGACAGGCGGAGTTGCGGAGGGTGGTGCCGACAACTACCGTAGGCCTCACAGGAGAAGGAGAGTGTTCAGACCAAGGGTGACCTACCAGGGGCTGCGAGACCTGGAGATAGTAGGCGCTACAGGGTGGACAGGGACACGTTACAGCAAATAGTGGAGCTGTGCGGCCGCCTGAGAACAAGAGACAACAGAGGGGAGCCCATCCCAGTGGACACAAAGGTATGTGTGAGCTTGCGAATACTGGCTACAGGTACCTTTCAAAGGCCAACCCGGGGACATAATGGGCATCTCACAGGCATCAGCATCCAGGGTACTACACCAGTTCCTGGATGCCATGTTACCACATGCCCATGAGCACATAAATTTCCCCACATCTCAGGAGGAGTTGGCTAGCAATATCGCCGCTTCTACCGTGTGGCACAATACCGGAGGTCCTGGGTGCGATAGACTATGCGCACATAGAAATTAAGTCACCACCGGGAGCAGGGTAGGCGCCACATAAACCGCAAGGGATACCCCTCCATCAATTGCCAGGTTGTGTGCAATGCGCGGGGCATTATCATGGATGTGTGTGCTGGCAGCCCTGGAAGCTACCACGACTCCCATATCTGGCATGCCTCACAGCTGTATCAGGTATTCGCCAGTCGGGACATCACACAAGGTCACCTTGTGGGGGATGCTGGCTACGCACTGGAGCCGTGGTTGATGACACCCATCAGAAATGCACACACACACATGCAAGAACGCCATAATGAGGCACACGCACAAACAAGAATAATCATAGGCGTGTGTTGGGATGTTGAAATCACGGTTCCGGTGCTTGGATACATCCGGTGGAGCCTTGCAGTACTCTCCAGGCACAAGTGCCCACATATTCATAGTATGTTGTATGCTACACAATATGATTCTGCGGAAACAGCTGCTGCAGGGACATGATGCGGAGGGCCACCAAGCCCGCCACAACTGCCAGGGCAAGCACAGGCACAGGGCGTTCAGCGCCATGGACACACTGAGCCAGCCCCAGTAGGTAGACAGAGGCGTACCCAATATGCCTACGCCCTGGCAAAGAGGAACGCATAGCACATACTTTGACAGTGTAGGCCCCATAGACTGACACCTCCTGCCCGGCACACACAGTAAAATGGGCGCCACACAAACATGTCCGCCCGTAATGTGTACCGTATGTGCGGACGTATGTGTGACTCCAACAAAGGCACCGCCCAAACACTGCACACCCAATAGCCAGCAGAGCATGGAACGCCAACACCTCACCGCACCCCGGTTCTACAGCACACGGCGTATGCTGCCACTATCGCCGCAAGTCGACCACATATGTACTCATGTGCATACACAGATACGGAAATAGATATCAGTACACATGTAGAAATATATCTACGCATACACAGATATAAAGTACAACAGGGTAATATGGAACCCAGGGATGCAAGTTCACAGATAAGTAATACGCGAAATCACCACATAGTAAACATAGTGACCGACAACCCGATCATCCTGGAGGGTGGGCAGAGCAGGTAACGCCAGCCATGGAAATGTCAACCTGCATCAATACATATCCGCGTGTCGGGATGGTCACCAGTCCACGGTACATTAACGGGATATGTGCGTGTCATATCCATAGGATATGAGTGCGGAGATACACGCCGCCGGCGATGCGGCCAACGTAGGTATTGTGTTCAACCGTCGGTGCGAATGCGGCAAGCATACCAGTGAAGTGTACGACATTATGAGGAACGTACCTCCTTTGGGGTGTAAAACAGTTCATGTTCCTCGCAGTACCTTAAAGTTCCACATTGAAAATGTCTGTCAAACATCCATTGTTAGGAATGTATATAAATGACATCCTGGTAAATAGAATTTAATCATAGTAAGTCATTAAAGGTTCTTCACTGTAAGTAAATCAGCATATTATAATCAACCTATGACCTACTTAGCTGAAGTTGTCACTATGCCATTACTATGTGTTCCACATTATGCCCATTTGTTTCACATTACTAATGTGTGTGTTCCTCACTTTGGAAATAGAAGGTTGAGAGCCATGGCGGCAATATGTGTATGTGTGAGGTGAGGCTGTCGTGTGTTCCGCTGTGTTTGTGTAATGTGTGTGCCACTGTAAAATGTGTATGTAGATGACATGTCACAGGCGGAGTGTAATAACATGCGTAGGCATACAGTACAGGAACCATAGGCGTATGTACAGCAGTACCCACAAAGTAGTACTGACATCTCCTCAGTGGCTATGCACGTGGCGACGTAAAAGCGATCCAAAGGGGAAATGTCCCAGAATGTACCACAGGGCCATAGCCAACAGGAGATGCAAAGGGCGCATGTACAAACCATGGCCGTATGTATGGCGGCCATAAGGTACACTCAACACGGTCCATCGGCAGCGTCACACAGCATCAGGCATGTGCGGCGAAAATACGAATGTGCTATCCCGGCACCGATCGGGAACACTTACGGTCCCGTAAATACCGCTGTGTGTAACACGACCGTGAAGTAAGCAAGCGGCACACGAATAGGAGGCTACCGGTAGCATACAGGCCGTCCCAAGTATAGGACCACATTCACCGTAACTATCAGCGACAAAATGCCAATGGATAGTAGGCACGGACGAACATCCGCAGATATATAACCCATGTGAAGGAGGAATACGTGCAGGAAGCACACATGCAGGCGATACCGACAGCACACGACATCAACAAAACAAACATTCCCGGAACAACAGACAGGTAACCTGCAGCAACCCAAGCAGGGATGGAGCACACACACAAGCATATCCCGTATGTATAAATGCAAGACTCACACCCTGTACCCGTTACCCACATCCGCAGATATACCCCATCGCACATATCAAAGGGATAACAGCTAAAACCGTAGCAAAAACATACAGGCAGTCAATGACAGCGGCATACCCACAACAAGCTCGTGGGAAACACTAGCAGCGGCTGATGCATCCTTGCATCCGTTGTGTACAGGAATATAACAGCTATGTTACACATCTGAATGCACAACGCCATCGACAGCCGCCGCCAGGACACGGACACCCACATGTCGAACAGAATACCATACCCAACACACACAATCCACGGCTAACACCACAGCGAAATGTACCCGACACCACACATAGCGGATGCAGTCACACAAACATGATACAATACATACCATCCTCACGAAGGTATTGCAAATAACCAACGGCCACACGAGGAAAGAACCATGTCCTAGTGCCGGCGTAACGAGCGAAAGGAGGGATCACGGTGATATGCGCATAAGTACTCAGCGAGGAACAGCTATTGGCCTGATTAACGCACATGCCTCAGGTGACGGCGAATATAAGGAAGACTCGCTGGATATTCAAACCGTATGTTCATACCGAACAAAGAAGGAATACAAAAGGAGTAGCAAGTAAATACAGACGAGCGGAGAACCAAAGGCGGAAAGGTATGTCGAACCCACGACATGTACTGGTGTGTAACGCCGCGATCGTATGGCGAATCTGTACAGTATGTGAGCGGTGTGTGTAGGTAAAGATACCTGTCCATCAGGCAGAGAGAGGTGAAGGTTGGTTATGTAATGCTAAGCGGCGCAGCATACCAGCGACTGTGGACAACGTGTGCACAGCAGTGGGACAACATGTACACACCGGGATAACCCCAGGTTAGGCTTGCCACCTTTTCAAATGGCCAAAGTGGGACATCTTGGGACACACATCAGATGTTACAGGTGGACACATACCCATGGTCAGTACAAAGGGTAGAACTGTACTCTTTTGCCTAAATAAAAGCGTAGTCTTGTAGCAGTTAAGTTGCTTATTGTGTGTCTTGTAACATTTAGGAATGTACATACATAAATAACTATGTTATGCAACTCTTACATAAAAATGGGACATAATTATGTCCTACAATCTCAGGACATTTGCCATTTGTAATATGTTTTGTCAGGACACAACTGCCCAAAGAGGGACTGTCCCTTGCAAAGTGGCACAGGTGGTAACCCTACCCCAGGTCTGCCATAGGGGTTGCAAACACAGAACAATGCCACCACCCACGCTGATGCTGGCAGTGGATATCCAACAATGAAGTGCCACAGCAGGGGATAGGACATGTATGTATAGTGTCACAGCACACATGTGCATGGGCATATACCGTCGATGTCATACGGAATGTGCGCACGGCGTGCACGTATCCCACGCAGTAGGGGTGACTATGTCAATTATGTGTAATGCAAAGCTGTCATGATGGATATGTTCAGAAATCATAGACAGTATCACAGGCACAGCATGCATGATGGAGGGATGGCCTAATGTTATGTACATACACAAGATATGTATGGCCTGCACATATGGGACAATGTAGTAGCAGAATAGGTACCGAAATGGAGGGAACAGCAAGTAACCATGTCCAAGCGTTCCGTAGCAGGTGCAATGTGTGCCACAATGATGTCCAGCAGGGCCGTGTGTAAACACATGTGCAATGTACACAGTAGTGACACCCCCGTGATGGTAGTGTCCACTGAGCGGCAGAAGTGGATGTCAACTGTTATGTCTATACAGTACGTCCGCTGTGGTGGTACCATGGGTCTGTGTCACCCTACCAGCAAGGGAGCTATCACATGACTAGTGACACAGTGTGCCCCTGTGGGATGTGCACAGGACCTATGTCCCACAGCACGGTGTGTGTCCAGTCTGTGGATGTCACACAGACGCCCGGGCCGAGAAATGTGGCATGTGTGCACACATGCAGGACTGCTCCTCCCACCCTGCCCACTGCAAATGCCATGTAGGAGTACTACATGCATCAGTACTGTGGAGAACATGGCCCATGGCAGAGTAGATTACACCCCTGTGTTAGTGGCATGCAGGTGAGTACAGATGTGTTACATGACTGTCATTTGCATATGTAAACTGTCTGAGCCGGGTAGAGATCACAGCATGACTATACTGAGACATGTAACGTTGTATCCATTGTGTAAGGTACACCACACATGTGTTATTGTAACATGGCCTGCGTGTACATGTGTGTATGGCACAGGTACAAGGGCACCCAAGGTATCAGCTAGACATACGGTCCAGAAATCGTGGTCCTGCACATGTGTACCCACGCCATGGTGGAATATGGCAACCACAGCACCATGTGGGGCATGTGTGTGTACATCAACCATGTACAACGTGATATGCCTGTATAGGGACAGTATCCATGTGATACACACCGCATGACTGTCAGTATGCAAAGGTGATGTGTATGCACTATGTGTGATGTAACTGATGCAATGATATCTACATGATATATCTGCCACACTGACACCTGTATGGGTGTCAGCAACATGAGTAGGATGAGCTAGAATGCTGCCAGGTATGTAGAAGTGGTATATGTAGGCATGTACAGTACTGTGTGACAGCAGGTAGTGTACGTATGCAAATACTGAGCATGAGGGGCCACATGTCTGAGGACTGTGCAATGTCACACGTCCCTGACTTGTTGTAGTTAGCATGATATGCCTGCACCACTGTGTGAACTGTACAGAAGGCACATGGCGTAACATCCCGAGACATAAGTGCGATGTGATGCTGGATGTGTACATTGGCAATAGCATAAAGTGGAATGGTGCTGAAGGGCAAAGAGCGGATCATGTCTGATGTGATACCCTCTGTACCACCCCAACCACCCATGCAATAGTATGACAGGTGGCCAGCATGGGATGTGGTGTGCTGTGGCGCACAGAAGCCCAACAAGGGTGCCAGTAAAGGCATGCAGGTAGTCAATGAGTGTGTGAAGCATGTATGTCAAGATGTGGCCCAGTGCCATACTGAATGGCCCAGTCATGGGTGTAGAGATGCAGCCCCATACGTGCAATGCAGTACCATCCATGTGTAGTGTGATAGATGTGGTAGTGTGGTGGTCAGGGTACACAGCGATACATGAATGGGCTAGCAGTCACTGCAGTGTGCTGCTGCAGAGACATGTAACAGCCAGGTTGGCGGGATACAACAACTATGGCGGTTTGAGGTGACATTGGGACTGTGTTCCCGGACATAACATGTGCATGGCAGTACTATGTATGTGTCCACAGGGTTAATACAATGTCCAGCCAAGTTGGAACCCTGTAGTGAGTGAGAGTGTGTATTGTTGGTAGGTACCCCACTGGCAGGCACGATGCCAGCAACATCTGTGTTGGCAATGCCTGCATGACTGTGGTATGCCGCATTGAATGTGGATGTAGTCAAACAGCAGAGACATACCACCACACTGCGTGAGGGCCCACACTGCAATGTCTGGCAGTCATGTGTAGGTAGCTAGCTGTGGAGTATGTCATGCACCATGAGGACACACCATGACTGTCAAGTGACACACAACACACAGGTGAACATAACTACCGTGCAACAGCCTGCACATGTGCCCATACAGCACGTGTGCATGGAACAGGAATACCACTGTGGCGTCTGTGAAAAGGCCAGTACCACCATGTCTCAGTGTGGAATAGCATGGTCCCTACCAGTGTGTAAATGTAGCAGAAGTGCACTGTGATCAGTGTTGGCATAGGCACGTAGACTGTCCATCGTGCGGGTGCCATGCCATCAACTACCTCTGTCAGTGGATGTCAGTAATACCGGCTGTAGTGTGTATGTACCATGCATGCTGCTATGGTTGTGTGTTTAGGGTGTGGCTAGCAGGGATGAGAAGCATGGATGTTCAGCAAACAGAGGGGGGAGGTGTGTAGGCCTAGCACACAGACACATGGAGGTTTGGTGCATGCCGAGGGTAGTGTAGGTATGGTATGTGTCGTGTAATGTGTCACCCAGCTATGCGTACTGCATGGCCAAGCATGTGTGGGTACATGGGAGTCCATACTAGGGAAGGGCGTGTTGCTGGCAATACATAGCAGTAGCAACTGTCCTAGGTGCAATGTACAGTATGCCAACCCGACCGGCATGTAACCTGTGGTGTACAGTGTATTCACTGTCGCGTGTCACAATGTGCGTAGTGGTCACGAACATGGGTATCTGAACATGGATTACCTATGATGCAATGTGTCATGGGAATATACAGTATGTGTGTAAATCACGGTGTGGTGTGGGAACCACCCACCCGTGTGTGTTACAGTCAGGTATGTGCCTGGGAGGTATGATCTGTGTACAATCTGGACTGGCAGGTGTGCCGTGTAGGGCATGGAGGCAGGTCCCAGGCACTGCAGATAAATGACATGTGTGCTGTACTGTGTGTGCAGTGCTAGTGTACAGCACAGTGGAGGGTGTAAGCATTGTCACACATCACTGCATGCTGTGCCTACCTGTGACAGCCCTGCTGGAGACAGACATGTGACACCGCTGCACAGGCAGCATAGCATGTGAAGATGTACATGTGGGCTGCACACCTTAGGCAGATGTCCACAGGTCATGTGTGCCACGGTAGTGTGGTTGAACACGACTATCAGACTGGACAAACACCACATGCCTGCATAACTACAGTATGACCATAGTCAACAGTCCCAGTGACAGAGTAGGCCAATGTACACTATCCCTGCATGCAGACCACTGGCTACTGGACACCTGGCTAGACACACACCTGGAGGGTTAATTCACCATTGAGCCATCACATGTCCAAGTCCATGTGGGCTGTACAATGTCATCACAGGGTGGTCACAATAGCAGGTGGCAAGGCAGACACGGTGTACCAGGTGATGTGTCATGTGTGCATATGTTGAGTAGCACAGCCGTTCACATGTCTGCAACATACTGGTGCACGATGTATACTGTTACATGATGAATGGAACTGCACTGTCACCCACTACAGGGCCATCTGACACAGGTGTGTTGTGACTGGTGTAACCCATGTTTGCACAGGATACACACTGCTGTTGTAGGCAGCTATGCTGGTGGCCACCAGTGATATATGCAGTGGTCATACAGACATACCGTACACAGTGTTCATGCAGGAATGTCCATTGTCGTGGGCGATGTGCTGCTATGTGAATGTAGGTGTTTGTTGTGAATGTCACACATCCAGAAGACACCATCTGGTGCAGTCATGGTTGTCAACACCAGTACACACAGCCACAGCAGTCAGAACCCAGTCCTGACAATGTGTGTCAGTCACCCTCGTACTGTGTGACATATGTGCACATGGCGGAACACCTCCCACTGTCATCTAAGCTGGCTACATGATGGCTGGAATGTGCTGTAGAAATGTACTATGCTGGTAGCCCAATGAAGTACCTGGAATCAGACACAGTGCGCTATGTCAGCCATGTAAACCATGCACAACAATGACCGCCCAACAGACACAAACAATGCATTGACACATGGAACATGTGCACATGACAACCCCAATGAGGTATGTTGCACATATTGATGTACAATTGTCATCTATGGCCATAGCATGGATGCAGACACACATACTCCACAGGTAGTACCATGTGATGTAGGTAGGGGGGCATTGCTCGTGTACATGTCACAGTAGCTGTACACACACATGTCCTGCATAGCCGTCATGTAGGGGTAGCTGTGGTATGTGACTACTGGACATGCCCATACAAATGACCATGTCTCACAGGAGATGTGTTAGGTGTGTACCACATGTGACGTGCTGACAACAAGCTGCGATGTGTATGGCTGCGGTGTACCTGTGTGACATTGTCTGTGATGGGTGCAAAGGCACATAGTATCGTATTGCATGCACACAAGCCCCACATAGGTGCATAGCCTGAACATACAGTACAAGGAGTGTGTGGGATGATAGCAACCCACAGGTGGAGATGGGTACGGACGGCAGCCCACAACCACATGTGTGTGTACGGTGTTCACGTCCACGACACATGAGCATCTGAGAGGCTAGCGTCACAGCTGTACAGGGTCGCATGCATATATGTTCAGCAACATCCCTGTATGTCCCACCACTGGCCCGTGGACGATGGACACCAACCAAATGTGCAGATATGAGATGTGCACAGCACATCACAGATGCCTACCGTAGAACAGGCCTACCGTGTAGACATGTGCACAGTAGGTCTGCCACCTGCAGTCAAACACGTTAGGTGCCAAAACACAGCAATAGTCCAGGCAATGCCACAGATGGACGTGCATGCCTCTGTGTATGTATGTCTGTGAATGCCTCCGGCATAGCAATATAGCTGTGTCACCGTTGTGAACAACAATATGAATGGGTTGTATGTGTGAGGGCTGCGTCATATGTGTATGGTCAGATCGCCGATACCATCAGTGGGCCTGCTATGTGAACATCCCTGTCCCCATACATGGATACCTCTGCTGAGCCCAACACCACATTCACAGAGGGAGGGATGGCGGTGTGTAGTGCAGCAGCAGACATGTGGGTGGCAGCGGCCACTGGATGTACACATATGTGTTACCCACATCAGTGCAGGCAGCCATCCATGTGCATGGGATAGCGGTGTGTGTCCACATACAGCACTGTGTCGATCAATTTCCCAGCACATAGCACCTGCCAGGGCTACAGTGTATGCATGGATGTGTGATACCTGCATGCAGCAGACACACCCTCAACAAGCAGCGTACAGCATACCTCGCTTGAGGACAGTGTCCACACCATGGTGATAAACATGTTGAATGTCCATATTCACACAGCTATGACATATGCAATGGACAGCCACCCTGCCAATACCGTCAACCCCAGGTGGATCACACCCAGCGCCATGTATGTGGCATACCCTGCCATATCATGCAGACCTGACCAGCAAGGCTGCATGAGCTATCACAGTCCTACATGGTGCAATGGACAAAAGGCACTCTCACTATCAACCATACACAGCAGTAATGTGGCGGTGATGCACCCTGTCATGTTACAGGTGCTGTGTGATGCTCTGCACAATGTGTGTGTGTACATGCTATGCATGGCCTTTCCTGCTAATGTGTCATGGTTACACATTGCTCCATGTCTATCACATGTGCAACACAGGTGAGCTGTGGCAAGTTGTCCAACACCCGTACAGTGCTGTGTGGAAGTACATGGCACAACACATGCATGTGCAGGTGTCCATGTGTATGTGTACAGTGCCGCTGCTGACGTTCACAATGGACACAGACGTGATGTGTACTGACATATACACAGCGTCCAGGTGAACAGTAGCACAGACGTCACATGGGGACCTATGCCAACTGATTTGGACATAGGTGCAGCCAGGTACACATGTCCACGGCAGGCTAACATCTACATGGTGCGTGTACAGTGTGATGGGGTGGCACACAGATATGATGTGACACCCAGTGCTCAATGGTGTGAAGCAAAAACATCGGCTGTGCACTGCCACGATGCCATTCACAGATCACTGTGCAGATCTCGTACATGTCATAGCAATGTATTTTCAACAGTATGCCAGCACAGCAGTGTGAATGTGACCTGCCACCATCATTATGTCTTCCAGATAATGCCACGTTCCCGGCTTCCACCTTTCATCCGACAGGAGGAGGAGGTGATAATCCCATACCTCCATAGTAACCACGCCGTGCTATTCAGCCATGTGCCACAGCAGGCACAGGAACGGCAGGAGATGTGGGAGGAGATGTGCAGGAGGGTGAACAGCCTGGGCGGATACAACCGCAGCTATCAGCAAATCCGCAGGCACTGCACAGACCTGATCCGGCATGCAAGACAGCGTGCGCTGCAATCGCCAGGCAACAGCGTGGGACAGGTGGTGGGCCACCAACCCAGCCCCACTCACAGCCACGGAGGAGCTCCTGGCCAGTCTGGGGACACCCACAGAACAACACTCAGAAACACTTACGTTCATCCTGGAAGTGGGTGACACCCGAACTATGGGCCTGGGGCCGACTGGTAAGTCAGAGTTGCACGTTTGTATGATAGCGGCGTGTGTGTGGGTGTCATAGTACAACACATGATATAGCAATACATGCCAGGTATATGGCCACACAAGATGCAAACCATAGTATGCTATGTTGTGTTAGCAGACATGTGCATAGCACATGCTAACACACACATGCATGA
The DNA here is from genome assembly GCF_019279795.1 of Protopterus annectens. Classification (NCBI taxonomy): domain Eukaryota; kingdom Metazoa; phylum Chordata; order Ceratodontiformes; family Protopteridae; genus Protopterus; species Protopterus annectens. The sequence goes on from NC_056729.1 coordinate 1,075,496,683, forward strand.
TGTGACATGCACAGTGCTGACCGTGGAGATAGTAATGGCTAATGTGTATACCGTTGTGTAATGTCTTTACAGGTACGTCTGGCGTGTCGCAAGGACAAGGGTCTGTTGCAGGTAAGTCTGTTGCTAGTCAAAGGCATGTTCTGCTGTATTGATATTACCCATGTGTCTAGGCATGACATGCTCACCTGTGTGTGCCCCAGTCACGGTATACAGCTCGCACCATCCCAAAACACACACCACCCATGTACAGTAGATACAACCGTTAGCGTAGAGTGGTATGACACCACACAACCTATTGGTGTGTTACGTGCATTCAGCTATGCATACAATGGTGTAGGTGTTACACAATGGCTGCATGTGTAGTATGCATTGGTATGCCAGTGCAGTATGCACACAGTACCACATAGTGAGCTGTGATCTGGCCAGAGCACAGGTGTTACCAATGTGACCCATGCCCCTGCATCGGGTGCACACGTTGTGACATGGCACATGCCATGTCCCATGCGCGTGGATGTCTGGCTGCAGCATTGTCACACCATGACATGACCTATGCACAACATAGCAGACATCCACACTGTCAGCATATCCGTAGAGAATGTGACACCTCACACTAGTATGGTTGTATGTCACATGGGCCACCACAGGGCCGTGTGCACGATGTCTACCACACACAATTGTCAATGACTCAGACAGACAAGGCCATGGTCGATACCTACAGGCATGTTGCCACACAGCACATCCACAGTGGGTAGTCACCGTTGCACCCTGTACACACATAGTGGGTTCATCTCTGTAGTGGACCCCCTGGACATCCGATGTAGTACACCAGTGACATGGAATGCCTCTCCACAGCTACTACAGGTGCCTCCAATGTCCACCATATCGTGCTGCTGAGCAGCTGAACTGACTTACAGACATGGCAATGTAATGCGTCCAGGTCACGCATCGCACAGACACATAGCTGTGTCCTGCTACTGTGCAGTGGCACAGAGCCCGCACTCCACACTGTACAGCTATGTACACAGCTCACACCAAACGTACCTGCACAGACATCAGTGTTACCCATACATTGTATCTGTAGACTGTACACATAACACTGCACCGTGACAGCCGTTGTGATGTGGTGCATGCGGTGGGACACCATCGTCACATGTCCACATGATACTGCACATGTTTGCGGTGTACATTACATAGTGTTGGCAGCCATGTGTACTCTCAACTCGCCCGTGGCCACACGGTGTATCACGCTGATGCATGCGAACTACCATGAATGTGTGTACTGCATGCCTACTAAATGACACCTGCCTGTTGTACTGTCCCCACCAGGGCAGTGTACATACTGCCACTATGAATGTCTGGTCTGCATTCACTGGTCTGTGTTGTGTGAATGCTGCATGCCACCTGCATTATCACATGCATGCTGTGTGTGTGTGTGTGTGTGTGTGTGTGTGTGTGTGTGTGTGTGTGTGTGTGTGTGTGTGTGTGTGTCTGTATTGTAACCGAAGGTATGTCTTTGTATTGACAGGTGCTGTAGGTGGGTTCCCCTCCTGCGGTCAATCTGATGCTAGTGTCCCCACAGATACTAGTGGTGATGACCATGTGCATGAGGCACAGGCAGGGTCGTCACAGGTAGACACTGTGCCACTGGAGAACATCACACATACGTCCCTTTCAACCCCGCTCACGGTTCAGATGCCGACACATACCCCAACACCGTTGCCCATAGATGACGGTCAGTCAGCGTCTCTTGGCCCTGAGCAGGAATGTGTGGTGGCTGCAGAAGGTGTGGGTACACACGATGTTGCCAGTGTAAGGACTGGTGCAGTGCCACGCAGGCATGTGGCAGGTGCTGCTCGTAGGGGGAGCTCCGCTTGACATACACCTGCCGTACAGGGTGCAGCAGCTGGTATATCCAGACGCATGTTCCAGACTGTAATGGCGGCGCAGGCACGTGCTGAACGGCAGAACCAGGAAGGGCAGAGGCTGCAGAGGTCCGCAATCCGTACCTTGAATGACAGCATCCAGGCATTGGCGAATGCACAACAGCATCTTGCCGATGTTCTGGATAGGAGATTGGGTGACATGGCTGGTATCCTCGACCGAGGCATGGCCATCCTTGAGCGTGCGCAGTCCGTGCAGGAACCCCAGGTAGGGGTGAGGCATAGGGAACGTGGGCGTGTGCCAGCAACACCACCTGCTGCAGGTCAGCGTCTGCGTGCCACCTCCCATGCCCACCCAGACAGTGCTGGTAGCAGCAGCAGTGCAGCTGCTACTACACCATCCACACCAGGACAGAGCAGGCCACGTGGACGTGGCCCTGGACGGCCCCGTCGTGGGCACGTTTCCAGCGGACATGTGACATCGGAGAGTGGACAGTCCGTACCTCCACCCGGTCGTGCCCGTGCGACCCCAGGCAGGCGCGGGTCACGTCGCCGCAAGCAGACACAGTGAGCCGTAACACCTGCACTGTACAGTCAGGGGCTGCCAAGCATACCCCGTGTAGGCATCACAGATGACTGAACTGTGTACACACACACCCACACACAGCAGACACAACTGTAGGGCTCCACCACACCCACATGCAATCTACATAGTCATGCCCACTCAATGCACAGGCCCTTACACACACACATGATGTCATCCATTGGTACAGCCCATGCCTGTGGCACACACATCACCCTGTGCATATGATGAAGTCTCTGCCGCATAACTGTGAGCTACACCATCACTGCGGTTAAGCTAACATATTCTGATGCACAGGGTGGACACGATAGTGAGAGGTGTATGTGATACCTGTGTCCGCATAGTACGTGATGTGTATGTTGTGGTGTGTGTGTATGGCTGGTGACAGGTGTGTATGTGATGTGGGTTGTGCACGGACATCATGCAGCAGACATACCATGCAGGACAGGTGCAGCATTCATTGATATGTGTACACAGTATGTGTGGTGGTTACATGTGTAGCACCATGTCGGTGCAGTTAACCCGTATGATACTGATGGTGTACTTGCACGTGCCTACTGGGAGCACTGTAATTAGTTCCCCACGTGTAGTTGTGGGGTACCCACAGGCATGTCTGGCAACATCAGCATAGCACAGTTACCCGCATCCGGCATGGACCCCTACATAGCTACATAGGCGCACATGAACGTAACAGGATATGTGCCCTACGACATGTGTGGACCTAGCATGACTGTGTGTGGCGTCTAACACCCCTCAGGATGGGGATGCCATATCCATCAGTCCCCAGTCCCTGGTCTAGCAGTGACACACAGATGTTGCCTGGCGCATAACTATCGTCACACATCCACCGTCACTAGTAGTCCTGGGCGAAGGCAGTCAGGGCCTTTCCTTCACATGGCCTGGCACTCCTCCCCGTGTTGTAGGGGGTGTCTGGCCGTTAACCCTGTTCCCCCAGCACGTCACACTCATCTTTGTGTTGAGGTGTTTGACAGTCGCTTCTGTGCCCGTGTTTGCATGGAGCCTGGGAGGTGGAATGTGCCCATGTCACCCAGGTCAGACATGGCCGTGTATGCCAGGCACAGATCACCACGGAGCAGATGTGCTGTGAAGATTTACAGCCGGTGTCCCCTTGGCCGTGCAGCTTGTGACACATGTCCTAGCACCGTCATCCCCGTCTTGTGGAACGTTTGCGGTCCTTCCGAGTGCTGCAGGCGTCAGGTTAGCTACAGGCCACATGTGCCATTATACGCAGTCATTGCTCTGGTGTGTGATGTGTACAGGGGTACAATGAACACCCCTGATGTGGTTGCGATTCCATCCGGACCAGGAGGCCACAATGGAATGTCTTCACACCCACATTGCCATTGTGTGTGTTGACAGAGGTTGCCAACAGGTGTGGTAGCCATTTCCCTGAACATGTCCACCATCTTTAATGGCGTACCACCTACATGTGACATTGGGACGAACATGTCCTTCACACTGGGTAGTGCTGCACCTTCTCTGGCATTTAGTAGCAGGCCATGGCTCTGGCACCAGTCATCCATGTCTATGGCGCCCTAGGTGGATGTCCGTGTAGCGTGGGGTGTTGGGTATGTTGGCGGTGTGTAGTCATCTGCACACCTTGTCTGCTACAATCCCCTATGATTGCATGCACATTGGAAGGTCGGATGCCATATGGCAGGGGCCCAGGAGTGAGCCCTGTGGGCCTCCACTGGGTCCACATATGAGTGTGACAAGGCACCTTGAGCACCAACCCTGTGTGGTGTGACCTCCAACCTGTCTGAGAAGCATCGGGTGACATATGTCCCCACATGTATGCTGGCGAGCCTTTCCATGGGTCCCATGTGTAGTGTGCTCTGAACGCTCCCACCAGGTCATGGTACTGTGTGCAAACCCACGTATCCCCATCAATGGCCTTGGTGACCACTCCAGACAGGACGAGCAGGTTCGGGAGGCAGGATCCGCCCTTGACTATGTAGTTGTGGGTATGTTCCGGTATTGGCTGTACACCGCTATCTGTAACCATGGCCACCTGTATGGACCTCACCACAGCTTTGCAGACAAGGCTTGTCAAGCGTATAGGGTGTGGCTGCCGACAGTCCATAAGAGCACTACCCTGGCATAGTGGGACCACAGATGCCATATGGCATCCATTGGGGACATAGCCCATAGTAAGGCTAACATGACACAGTGGCCGCATGTGTGGGCCGAGGGCCTCAATGAGGATGGGTAGCACACAGCCAGGGACACTATCGGTGCCCATTGCTGACGTGTCAAACGCCATAGAGATATGGGATCACTCCAGGCCATATGAGATGTCTGGGAGGATACACTCTGGTGGGATGGATATGTTCCCTCTTGGGGGGGGGGATGTATGCATGGAACATGTCCGCTGGTTTGCAGACAATGTCTGTGGGTGCAGTGACTGTTGTACCATTCTGGACCATTCCCAGCCAAGTCTGTGTGCCCCCAACCATGTCCTTACCACTGTTAGGGAAGGCCCTATGGTCGTCTCATGTGCCCTCTGCAGTACCACTCCCACAAGCGGCCGTGGATGATGGTATGTGGGGCCGTATGGTGACGCCGGTATGAATGGGTGATGGCTTCCCTGGTACTGTCATTGCTCTGCCATGTATTAGCTCCACCTGTTGATGTACAGGTAGTCAGTGGCTGCGGTCCACCACACCATGTGCCTACCTGTGGTGGACAAGGTCCTGATGTCATCATGTTTGCCTGTTGCAGACATGCATGTGGGTGCTCAGAGAAGGCATTTGTTAGGCGTTTGCCGGTCTGGCCTGTGTTCAACACTGGCATGGAGGACTTGTAGGGTACCACACCGGTCGTATGATGTGTGTGGTTTTCTGTGGAGAGGTCATCACTGAGGTCCCCCATGCTGGTGTTGGTTACAGGATGTGGATGACCAGTGGATCCACTATACGGTCTTGCATCACCAGTGAGGGCTGTACATCCTGTGTGGGGCATATCCTCACCATGTGTGATGGGCAGAACTGTCAGACATCCCCCCCTAGTATGTATGGTGCATGGCTGTTTAACAGTGGCCAGGTGTGTGAACACCTGGGACCGCTGGCGTAGTGTGTTGTGCCATGGGTAATGTTCCCAGGCTATGTATGGGTGGTTCATGTCACCCAATACGGTGCTGTTGTGAGAGCATGCCCACTCACCAGTGTCCTCAGGACATCTGTGAAGGTATCCTGTGTTTGGGAGGGTTGTCTGTAGCATGCAACAAACTGTAGGCCACTCCTACACATGGTTAATTGCACCTAGATATTCCCCGCAGCAACGGCCATGTCTGTGGCATGGCCGGGTTGCTGTTGCGTGGCTGGACACACAGGACGGTCCACATTCCGCCACCCATGCCGTCGCACCATGTGTATGCATGTGTGCTCTGTGCCGACTCTAAGTGTCTGAGCATGCCCAGTAGGCAGCTGTGTAGATAGACACACAGCACAGTGCACACCCATGCCTGCAGTTATACCCCGGGTGCATGCCTATATCCCGTATGCAACGGCCACGTCTGTGGCATGGCCAGGTTTCTGTTGTGTGGCTGGACACACACGACGGTCCACATTCCGCCACCCATGCCGCGCCATGTGTATGCATGTCTGCTCTGTGCAGTCTAAGTGTCTGAGCATGTGTCTGAGCATGGTGCAGTGATGTACTGATCAGTAGTTACTTGGTATTCCGACTGCAGCACTAGCGTGTTACAATACGACCTTGGGATGGTAACAGACTGCGTGACTCGCACTCTGTCTAACTCGATCGGGTGCATTGCCTCTGCAAATGATACCACTCACATAGGGGTATGCCTCCTGAGAGCTCTGCTCAGTAAACTTCGTTCGTAGCGTTCTGTAAATGCTTCATACTGTAGTGTGTACATGTAGATAGGCGTAGGTTCGTCCCCCGTCCCTTCCGTGTGTGTGTGTGTGTGTGTGTGTGTGTGTGTGTGTGTGTGTGTGTTTCCAGCTGCCTCTGTGACTGATTATGCTTTTAGACGCTCCGCAACACATGCCTTGGCTATTGCCAACTATTGTCTTGCGGGTGACGTCAGCAGCCTACAAGTATGCCTCTGACAGCTCTGTTCAGTAAAGTCGGTAGCGTTCTGTAAATGCTTCATACTGTAGTGTGTTCATGTAGATAGGCGTAGGTTCGTCCCCGTCCCTTCCGTGTGTGTGTGTCTCTGTGTGTGTGTGTTTCCAGCTGCCTCTGCGACTGATTATGCTTTTAGACGCTCCGCAACACATGCCTTGGCTATTGCCAACTATTGTCTTGGCGGGTGACGCCACCAGCCTACAAGTATGCCTCTGACAGCTTCACGTCAGTTAACTCGGTAGCGCGTTCTGTGAATGCTTCATACTGTACTGAGTTCATGTAAATAGGCGTAGGTTCATCTCCCGTCCCTTCCGTGTGTGTGTGTGTTTCCGTTGCTTTCACAAATACAACTGAATAAGCAAATCCTTTAAGTGTTCACAATCAACAGTGTGATATTTAAAATCATGTTAAGACTCACATTGTTGATTGTGAACATTCTTAGACATAGCTGTTTTTCTGCACACATTGTGGAAACAACGGAAACGTTGCATGTTGTAATGAACTGTTTAAATGTTACGAAGACTTGTGTTGTGTCGAACTACGGGGACTATTCTTGCTGCAGGTTGCTGGTTTGTTTGTGTTTCATAGTACAATATCATGTAATACGTGTGTTCATAGTATGCTTTCTGTGATGTTGACATGTGTGTGTTTCGTTAGCAGTACGTCTCTGCTTTCTATGCTGTGGCTACATCTCCATTGCTCGCATAGACAGTGACAACTGGAAGTGTAAGGGTGGACATTTAAAGCCTGGATACTTCCATGTTATGTGTAAGTCTCACGGGGCCAACCCTGTTCATTGGGTGTTTGCCATGGTCTATTGACATCACTCCTATTAATTCACCGAAGGATGTCTTTCATTGTTGGCAACGCCATAGTTTGACCTTCGTATGTCATTCCCAGCAGACGTGGAGATTGTGCCATTGTGCCATTGGTATGTTTACACAGGTGACCCATCTGTTCCACTGTATGGAAGCGTGTGATCCCCATAGATGTGCTGGCAGATTGAGTGCTGTGTACGCCGGTATCTGCCCATTGGTCTGGCTTTGAATGGGGAGTGTCTACTGTAGACCCTATCTGTATTCCCTGGGTTATGCCTTGCAACAGCTGTGGGATTCCCCCAGGTTTGCAGCTATGGGTGCCATCTTGGCCGTACGTTTGTCCATCCATGGGAACTGCCTACTGGACACTAGTATCAGGCTGTCAACATTTCACAGCTGCATTCTCCATTTCCGGTGGATGATCGGTATTAGTATTGCGGAGTAACGCATATGCCATGGCCACGTCCCGCACGGGCGGACAACGAATCATCTGCCAATCCACACCGACACCCATTTTGCATACCCACGATCCCATGTCTGCAACCCTCGACAGTACCCCTTGCACACCCTTCATGTGTGCGGAAATGGGATGTGAACGTACATGTATGGACGCAGCAGCCTGGGGAGTCCTATTCATATGTCCTGCATTTCATGGACGGCCGTCATCACCCTTGAAGACGCTTGTGGTGCATATATCTACCTGTGCCGTAGTCACGGCTGTCACCTCTTCCGGTTCACACTATGTTGCCCACACTTACTTAAGGAGTAATTTTTGGGTCCTGCAATGGACACCGATGTGCATATGTAAAGTTTAGAACATGTTGGACTGTGTCCATTCAGCCAGTGGGTTTGACTGCCGCCGTATGTTCCCCAGTCCCGGATGTCTGTCCGCCTACCCATATTATGTAGTGCTACGGAACCCGTGTCCTTCCACAATTTACCCATATGGTGTTACTGTAGTACTGCAGGTTGGCAACTGCTTTAGATAATCCTCAGAGGTACCATTGTGAACTATCCGCCACTGTATTGTCATTATAACACAGCCGGTACATGTAGAACCTATTTATTCATGACAGTCTGTTGTTTATGTGTGGGAACGCCATATTTTAACGATAGTATGACCTTCCTAGTTGACGTTGTTGGTGTGTCATTAATATGTGTTCCACAGGTCGCACGTATGTTCCGCAGAGTGGAAGCGGGTGATCCCCACATACTTGATAGCACCTTGGCTGCTGTGTACGCTGGGATTCGCACGGCAGGATGGATGTCTACGGGGTGTATCTACTGTTGTTTCCATCTGTATGTCCTATGTTATGCCTTACTACGGCTGTGTGATTCCACCAGGTTTGCTATTATGGGTGCCATCTTGTCCGTACGTTTGTCCATCCTTGGGAAATGCCTACTGGACACTGATGTAGGGCTGAACACATTTCACACCTGCCTTTAGCATTACCCAATGGATGCTTTGCATCCTTACTGGGGACTAAGGCACGTCCTGTACCGGAAGCCCTCCCACGGGGCGGGACAACGGATTATCTGCCAAACAACACCGAGCCCCATTTTGCATACCCAGGATACCATGGCTGCAACCCCCCACGGTACGCATGACACATCCTTCATGTGTGCGGAACTGGGATATGGACGCACATGTATGGACACGGCAGTCTGGGGACCTCTGTTCATATGTCCTGCATGTCATGGGCAGGTATCATCAACCTTAAACACGCTGGTGGTGCATATGTCTAGCTGTGCCGTAGTCACGGTTAGTACTCTGATTGGCCGATCCCAATGGATAACGGAGCAAACGCCGTAATTTTTGGAGTCCTACAATGGACACCGATGTGCATTTGTAAAGTGTAGAACGTGTTGGACTGTCACCATCTGGCCAGTGGTATTGACTGCCGCTGTATGTTCCCCAATCGTGGATGTCTGCTTGACTACCCATCGTTTGTATGACATGGCCTATCTATATCCACGTGCCAGTATGCGGAAATACAGCAAACCTTGCGTCCTGCCCATCTTCATAAACGACATTATGGAACATATATCGGCAAAAACAGACACTGTCAAATACGATAGACTCCACAGTGAAAGGATACTGAGCTCTTTCACCTACTAACATGGGGCATCGTCAGAGTACGGAATGCATGACATAGCCGTCCCTTATACACTTCCTTCAGAGTCGGTTTAAAAGCGAAATAATCAATAAACCTGCTCATAGTTAGGTGGACAGTGCTCCAAGTCTTGATTATAACGTGACATATACATATCAGTGTTGCATGCCTTACTTCATGGAAACAATAATACGGCAACAATGTGTTAATATATATACAATATTGGTAAATACAATCAGTATCCTGACACATAGTTGATAATTGTTGTGAGTGCACCTTAGAATGTAGTGTGTTGATCAGGATATTGTATATCAATGTGTATAATAGTAGCATTACGATAACAAAGCATGGAATCAATAAGTACTATTTAAGCATATATTTTACAATTATGAATGTAAATGTGTGGAGGAGACATCCGTAACCTTCCCTGGTTCCACTGGATCACACACGCACACGCACACTCGCATGTCCGGATTGTGGGTTACGCGCAGGCATATCCGTTGTCCGTTTATATATGTTTACAGTGTCTGTGTGGTTATGTGTTTTGCGTTACTTGTGACTATTCCGGTAACATATGTCTGATCCGGTTGATGGACGTGTGCAGAAAGCACTTACAGCTTCATATATGTAACAGTCTTTGCAGCATGGATGCATTACGCATTAATGCACATCTATATGTTCTATAGTCGTAATTCAAACGTGACTGCATTCACGTTTGCCGGTTACTGTGACCAGTACACGTTAGCTGTTCGTTGTCATTAATATGCATACCCATGGTACCTATGTACATTTACATATCCCCCCCCCCGCACACACGCACGTCACAGGCATCCATTCTCCTGCTGGGAAAGGTGCGGTACTGCATGTTGAACATTCCTAATTCCCCTCGCTCATGGCCCAGGATGCATATGTCGTCACCGCAGGGCTGTTCAGATGACAGCTGCTTATATCCCATACGCATACAGGCCTTCGATTGTCAGGGTGTTGCTGTGGTGCTTTGGGTTTGGTCTTGTCCGCCCACTGTACGGGACTGCCCTGACCCTGTACGAATGTTAGATGAGTCACATGGGCACGTTTTGTCCGTGTCCATGGTACCATGTCACGCCCCCCCCCAATTATTCGTAACCGTGGGCGCCGATTGGCCGGTGTACCCGTTGTAGATCTTGTTATACTAATTGCACACGGTCTGGTCGAACTGACCAATTTCCATTACTAACCCTCCGTATGTATGGCCTGTGTCGCAATATTACAAGGGTTTACCATTGCGTGACGACTTTCACTGAGCCACAGACATGTCCGTTGCTTGGTTTGGGCCAGTTCCGCTGTGCTACACATTTAACATGGCGGAACAGGTTGAACAGCTCAGCCACGAGAACATCGGGTTCTCCGTCGCTGTTTAGTATTGAATGTCTATGTGGAGTTTGTTTCACAAAGCGAGACAATGTCGACATTGTTAACGGACATCTCGCGCAGTACGTCCGCACCGCCGCGGGTGACGTATGTCTGCCTTTGGGCGGCGAACAGGCATTATGCTGTGCCATTATGTCTGGGGATATATGGTTTCCTGACATAGATGATATGCCATACTAGCAATGACCCGCGTCTGGGTGTGGGTACTGCTGTATTACCCACGGGAAGAGTGGCCTTAGGTTAAGTGGTGCCCTAGGCAGAAGTTGCCACCGATACATCACCCGCTCCCCCCCTCCTGGTCTACCTACACCAAATAGAGTCTGGAAAGGTGCCCCGAGTAGAGCAACGCCCTAGACGGCTACCTACTTGGCCTATGCCTAAGGCCGGCTATGTGTGTGGTCCCTTGGGCATCGGACTCGGGAACGCGCCACGTCTGCCATGGGTATGTCCAGCATTACCCACATCCAGCCCCAAGGCAGTCAACACAGCATCCATGGGTCCAGATGGTGTCCCAGCTGTGTACTCCAGGAACTCTATGGGGAATTAAACCCACACTTAGGACAGCTGTTTAATCTTAGCCTCACCTCAGGATACGACTGAGTAGTAGCACAGGGCGACTGTAGTCACGCTCCACATAGATGGTGCCTCCACTGACCCTGGTTATTACCATACCATTAGTTTGACAAGCCTTATCTGCAAAGCCATGGAGATGGATCATAATGGAACATATAGATAAAGACATAGGGGACTCGCATACTTTGGATACAACCCAGTTTAGCTTGGTCAGAGTCAGATCATGCCTTTTACACGTGTTTCACTTTGTAGAATCAGTCACCAAGGCCACTGATGAGGGTAAAGCAGTTCATACAGCCTACCTCAACCCGGCAGAGGCCTTCGACACAATACCCCCCTCAGGTATAATTGATAAACCCGTCATCTTGAATGTAAATCCATACATCGCCATATGGGTTGCAAACTGGCTAAGTCACAGAACACACATGGCCATAGTTGCTGGCGCCATGTCATACTCACAGCCAGTCACAGGTGGTGTCCCATGGGGCTCAGTCCTGGGTCCACTATTTCTCAGCATCTACGTTTCCAATGTACACGCATACACAGGGGGGTTATGGGTGACAATGTTTGCAGATGACTGCAAACTGGGTGCCAAAGTCAGACACACATCTGACACAGATATCCTTCAGGAGTGCCTCACAGATGTGGATAAGTGGTACCAGAGACATGTCCTACAGCTAAATGCCAGGAAATGCATAGGCATACCCTTCGAAGAACAAGGTTACCCCGAGCTACCATATAGGTGGCAATCCACTGAGCACAGAGGGGGTTACCAGTGATCTGGGGACATGGGTTGTTGTTAACCGTTCGTTAGACACACATGTTGCTAACATAGTTAGGTAGACCTTCCACATTGCCCACATCATCATGAAGGGATTCACATCTAGATCAGGGGAGGTCATTGTCCCCTTGTACTCATCACTCATTAGACCTATGATTGGGTACAATGCCCCATTCAGAATGTATCTGACCCAACACCTGCAGCAGCTGGAAAGGCACCAACAGTTCATCGACAAACAGATGCAGGGTCTCAGGTATATGTGTTATACTGACCGACTGAAAGAATTCCAGCTGTATACAGTTGCATACCACTTGCCCAGAGGTGACCCGTGCCTGGCATACAAGGCTATGTCGAACCCAGATCTGATGACTATGCTTCACGTAAAGAAGTTAGATCCCTCAGAACCACAAGGGCAGCTGACGTACACCTTGACACTGTCATTAATCGAACGTGTTGTTGGGACAGATTCATCACCCAGACACTCACTATGCTGTGGAACAACATCCCAGTACATGTGAGGGCAAGCACCTCGCTGGCCTTGTGTTAGTATTTAGACATGGATGTCTGAATTGATTTATTTAAGTAACCTTCTAAATGAATATTTACATTAGCACATTGTGAATCTTTACATTTCGTTGGTCTATTTTACATTAGTCATAATCATACGGTTTATGTGTATATATTATGGTTCATTTATATTACTAGGTGTCTGCAGTTCTGTTAATATATTGGCACAATCCGTAGGACATATATATGTATCTTACACAGTCAGACATTTGGAAAACATTCTATGTTGGTTCATCTTTCATATATGTACATGTATTTCTATTTTCCGATGAAGACTGTACCTTTCGAAGCAATGTCTGATGTCCTCACTGTGTGGGATCTGTAACCCAAGTAAGGTTTGTTTGCTTGTCTGCCTTTAAGGCATGTAATTAGTACCTAGCACATCTAATGTACTGACCAATTAATGCTTTTAAATGTAGTAGGTTGGACTGCATTGTATGTATTCTGAATAAGTCTGCTTATGAAGCAGACGGCGGGCTCCAATAGACTATGGTGACTGCCTTTAATTCTTAGTGTGCACTGAGGGGTCACTGACGGCCCCAACAGTACCGCCTTTTGCTTTGGACTTCATCGGCTGGTTGTCTGTGTTTGTTGTATGGGAATGTCAACTGTAGTCCCTATGTGTATTACTTGTGTAATGCCTTACTACGGCAGTGTAATTCCACCGGTTTGCAGTTATGGGTGCCATCTTAGTCATACGCTTGTCCATCCATGTGAATTGCCTACTGTACACTGGTATAGGGCTGTACACATTTCACACCTGCATTTTGCATTCTCCGGTAGATGGTTTGCATTATTAGCGGAGAGTGACACATGTGCTACGCACACGTCCCTCCCACGGGGCGGGACAAAGGATTGCCTGCGAAACAACACCGAGGCCAGATTCTACATACCCAGACTCCCTTGACTGCAACAGTGGACAGTACCCATTACACATCCTTCATGTGTGCGGGACTGTGATGTGGATGCAGCTGAATGGACCCGATACCCTGGGTATTTCTGTGCATGTGTGCTGCATTTCATGGACAGCTATCATCAACATTGAACACGCTTGCATATGTGTTGCTGTGACGTGGTGACGACAATGAGAACACGTGAGTAATGCAGGAAGCTAGCGGCATTCTCTGAATAGAATTTTGGGTCCTACAATGGACACCGATGTGCATATGTCAAGTTAGATGTTGCTGGACTGTGTCCACCTGCCCAGTGCTTTTCACTGCTGGTGTATGTTCCCCAATCGCGGATGTCTGTTTGACTACCCATTCCACATGGTGCTACATAACCAGGTGATTTAGTACTGTGAACAAATGACATACATCCGAAGATGCTGGTTAGCAACTGCTTCATATAAACCTCAGACATCCCAATGGGACATATCCGTCACTGTATTTCCAATATAACACCACTGGAGCATGTTGATTACCTACGTATTCATTTAACCATGTTGTCTTCATAGGTGGGAATGCCATAGTTTACATATCCTACGTGACGTTGTGTGTGTGCCATTAGTATGTGTTCCACAGGTCGCACATTTGTTCCGCTGTGCGGTAGCGGGTGCTCCTCATTCTGTTGCTGGCAGATTGAGTGCTGTGTACACCGGTGTTGGCACGACGGTCCGGCTTTGTATGTGGAATGTCAACTGTAGTCCCTATGTGTATTTCCTGTGTTATGCCTTACCGCGGCTATGTCATTTACCCGGGTTTGCAGTTGTGGGTGCCATCCTGGCCATACGGGTGTCCATCCATGACAATTGCCTACTGGACACTAGTATAGGGCTGTACACATTCCACACCTACATTTAGCATTCTCCGGTGTATGGTTTGCATTATTAGCGGAGAGTAAGGCAGGTGCTATGCACACATCCCTCCCACGGGGCGGGAGAAAGGATTGCCTGCAAAACAACACCGAGCACAGAGTCTACATACCCAGAATCCCTTGACTGCAACAATTGACAGTACCCATTACACATCCGTCATGTGTGCGGGACTGTGATGTGGACGCAGTTCTATGGACCCGGTACCCTGGGTATTTCTGTGCATCTGTGCTGCATTACATGGACAGCTATCAGCAACATTAAACACGCTTGCGGTGCATATGTGTACCTGTGACGACAATGAGTTCAGTTATGTGATTAAATAAGGCATTCCTGTCTTTAGACAAATTTTTGGGTCCTACAATGGACACCACTGTGCATATGTAAAGTGTAGAGCTTGTCGGACTGTGTCCTTGTAAGCAGTGGGTTTCACTGATACTGTGTGTTCAGCAATCTCGGATGTCTGTTTGACTACCCATTCCACATGGTGCTACATAACCAGGTGATTTAGTACTGTGGACAAATGACATACATCCAAAGATGCTGGTTAGCAACTGCTTCATATAAACCGCAGACATCCCAATGGGACATATCCGTCACTGTATTTCCAATATAACACCACGGAACATGTTGATTACCTATGTATTCATTTAACCATGTTGTCTTCATAGGTGGGAATGCCATAGTTTACATATCCTACTTGACGTTGTGTGTGCCATTAGTATGACATCCACAGGTCGCACATCTGTTCCGCTCTACGGGAGCGGGTGCGCCACAGTCTGTTGCTGGCAGATTGAGGGCTGTGTGCGCCAGTGTTGGCACGACGGTCCGCTTTGTATGTGGAATGTCAACTGTAGTCGCTATGTGTATTGCCTGTGGTATGCCTTACCGCGGATATGTTATTTACCCGGCTTTGCAGTTGTGGGTGGCATCCTGGCCATACGGGTGTCCATCCATGACAATTGCCTACTGGACACTAGTATAGGGCTGTACACATTCCACACCTACATTTAGCATTCTCCGAAGTATGGTTTGCATTATTAGCGGAGAGTAAGGCAGGTGCTACGCACATCCCTCCCACGGGGCGGGAGAAAGGATTGCCTGCGAAACAACACCGAGCACAGAGTCTACATACCCAGAATCCCTTGTCTGCAACAATTGACAGTACCCATTACACATCTGTCATGTGTGCGGGACTGTGATGTGGACGCAGTTCTATGGACCCGGTACCCTGGGTATTTCTGTGCATCTGTGCTGCATTACATGGACAGCTATCAGCAACATTAAACACGCTTGCGGTGCATATGTGTACCTGTGTCGACAATGAGTTCAGTTAAGTGATGAAAGAAGGTGGCATTCCTGTCTTTAGACAAATTTTTGGGTCCTACAATGGACACCACTGTGCATATGTAAAGTTTAGAGCTTGTCGGACTGTGTCCTTGTGAGCAGTGGGTTTCACTGATACTGTGTGTTCAGCAATCGCGGATGTCTGTTAGACTACCCATTCCACATGGTGCTACATAACCAGGTGATCTAGTACTGTGGACAAATGACATACATCCAAAGATGCTGGTTAGCAACTGCTTCATATAAACCGCAGACATCCCAATGGGACATATCCGTCACTGTATTTCCAATATAACACCACTGGAACATGTTGATTACCTATGTATTCATTTAACCATGTTGTCTTCATAGGTGGGAATGCCATAGTTTACATATCCTACGTGACGTTGTGTGTGTGCCATTAGTATGTGTTCCACAGGTCGCACATCTGTTCCGCTGTATGGTAGCGGGTGCTCCTCAGTCTGTTGCTGGCAGATTGAGTGCTGTGTACGCCGGTGTTGGCACGGCGGTCCGACTTTGTATGTGGAATGTCAACTGCAGTCCCTATGTGTATTTCCTGTCTTATGCCTTACCGCGCTGTGTAATTTACCCGGTTTGCGGATGTGGGTGGCATCTTGGGCATACGGTTGTCCATCCATGACAATTGCCTACTGGACACTAGTATAGGGCTGTACACATTTCACACCTGCATTTAGCATTCTCCAGTGGATGGTTTGCATCATTAGCGGATAGTATGGCAGGTGCTACACACACATCCCTCCCACGGGGCGGGACAAAGGATTGGCTGTGAAGCAACACCGAGCCCAGAGTCTACATACCCAGAATCCCTTGACTGCAACAATCGACAGTACCCATTACACATCCTTCATGTGTGCGGGACTGTGATGTGTACACAGTTCTATGGACCCGGTACCCTGGGTATTTCTGTGCATCTGTGCTGCATTACATGGACAGCTATCATCAACATTAAACACGCTTGCGGTGCATATGTGTACCTGTGATGACAATGAGTTCAGGTACGTATTGAAAGAAGACGTGAATCTGGTGTGATGTCAATTTTTGGGTCCGACAATGGACACCACTGTGCATAATTAAAGTGTAGAGCTTGTCGGACTGTGTCCTTGTGAGCAGTGGGTTTCACTGATGCTGTGTGTTCAGCAATCGCGGATGTGTGCTTGACTACCCATACTGTGTTGTGCTACAGGAACCATGTCTTCCGACACCAGAACCCAATGCTATACATCCAATGTTGCAGGTTAACAACCACTTTCATACCATACCCAGAGGTCACGATTGGGAGGTATTGCCACTTTATTATCGGAACAACACCCCCAGACTGTGTACATCACAGGAACTTTAGGCCAGTCTTACCGGCCATTTGCAATTGTAATTAGCAGACACGTGTCAATACATGTATGATAAGACATATTGTCATGCAGAAGTTGATCTATGTTATTTGGGCATTGGCTTCTGCTTTTGGCATCCGTTGCTGTGAGTGTTGCCAGTTACCATACACATTGCTTGCTCAGAGGCAGACTACACAATTCTGCACACTACTGTGGTCTCCTTTAAGGACCCTGAGCCAGTGGTCGACAATCACGGCAGCCACTGCATCAATCACATTTGCCATCTACCAGTACCTACAGGACTGCATGAGCCAGTCATTCACTTACCCAACTGTGGTTCACTGTACCAATGCCAAGCATCCAGTGTGGTGTACCCCAGCCATACACAGGATGTACAACATGAGGAGGTGGCTACTACAAGGTGGAGCAGACACCTTGTGAGGTATGACACCCTTGGTCATCATATGTGTAGAGTTACACACTGTCATGAAATTGTCCAGGCACATTCCACAGATATACCTACATGGACCTGGCTAACAATCATACCACCTTCAGTTGCTATGCTCGACACCTGGGAGCTCACTCCCACATATGCTCTGACTGGGTTCACATAGAGGTGGGGTTTACTCAACATACACACATTGCCAACATACAGGCTGACAAGTCCAGTGAGGACATCTCCACACCCTCCCACACATGAGGAGATGTGTACCAGTGGTTTGTGGTCACCAAATGTTCTGTGACACACAGGTGGGACATGCTCTCTCCAGGGTAGTGGACATAGCATCCATGAGACCAGCTGGTGACCCCGCTGTGTACTCCACTTTCTCATTTATGAATTGGACCCACAGTTAGGACAGCTATTTCTTTGTAGCCTCACCTCAGGTAGGGTACCCAGGTTGTGTCAAATGGCAACTGTAGTCCCACGTCACAAGGCCAATACCTCCACTGAGGCTGGTTATTACTGTCCCATTACCCTGAGGAGACCTATCTGCAAAGACATGGGGAGGGATCATACTGCGGCTCGTACATGACTGCATAAGGGACATACATACTTTGCATCACACACGGTTTGTCTTGTTCAGGAGCGGTTCATGCCTTTAAAGCATGGTTGACATTTTCGGGACAGTCGCCGAGGCCACTGATGGGGGTGTTGCAGTCCATACAGCCTACCTCGACCTGGCAAAGCCCTTCATCACATTACCCCCCTCAGGTATCGTTGATAAACCCATTGGCTGGGATGTGAACACGTACATCACAGAATGTTTTGTAAACTGTCTATGTGACAAAACCCACATGGTCATAGTTGCTGGCAGCATGTCAGACCTACTGCCTGTCACAAGTGGTGTCCCATGGGGGCCTTCCATGTCTGCACTCCTGTCATACACCTACATTTTCACGGTACAGGCACACACACGGGTGCTATGGGCAACAGTGTTTGTAGATGACTGCAAAACAGGTGCCATAGTGGGACAGACATCTGACACAGATATCCTTCGAAGGGGCCTCCCAGGTATGCATATCTGCTGTCAGGGACATGTCCCACAGCTAAATGCGACGTAATGCAACATCATACCTGTGGAGAACTACTAGGTCACCCCTGTCCAGCATATAGGTGGCTGTCCACTCAGCACAGGGGTGATTACCAGGGATCAGGGGACAGTGTTTGACGGTCACCATTCATTCCACACACACACGTTGCTATCGTGGTTGTGTGGGTCTTCTACATTGCCCACCTGTTGGTGCAGGGATTCACATCTACATCAGGCTAGGTCATTGTCTCCTTGTACCCATTACGTGTTACACCTATGATCTACTACATTGCCCCATTCAGACTGTATCTGACCATACACCTACAGCAGCTGGGAAGCCCACATAGGTTGATTGTTGTACAGATGCAGGATGACACCATTTTGTGTAATGCTGCCCCACTTGTAGGACCCCTGCCACATCACGTCACATACCTGCTGTTTAGTGTTGACCTGTGCCTGACATACGAGGCCATGTCGACCCATATGTCATGTGTATGCTTCACCTACTGTATCCGCATCCCTCAGAACCACTAGGGCAGGTGACATTTACCTTGTCACGGTCATTAATGGGATGTGTTTGAGTGACACATATATCACCCAGACACTCATTATGCTGTGGATCTACATCACAGTACATGTGAGACAGACATCCTTCCTAGCCTTGTTCGCAGCTATGTTGTCCATTGGATGGAGAATTGCAGGTATAGGCCAGGGATTACATCATTATCAGTGCTTGACGGAGATACAGCAATATCATGGGTATTTCATCTGAAGCACAGAAGGTTGGCAAAGTCATCCTAACTATGGTGTAGTATTATGGCTGGGCCTGGGACGATGGCCTACCCTGTACCTATGGACGTGTGAACCTATATTCATAGTTTGTCACATGTACAATTGTCTATCCACTATACTCTGTCGCCACTGTATATTTCTGTGGCACATGATTGTCCTCTGTATTACATGCAGGTATGCTGTGTACGTTGCACATACGTCACCGTTGATGACAGTGTATCTGTGTCCCTAACACTGTGATACTGAGGACTACCACACATCCTTCACAGCATTACATGCATATGTCCATTCTATTCTTCTTTGGCCTATGGGGGGGTGTTAAGGCAAACATTACTCAAGTCCCTGTTTGTGCATGCTTCATGTTGGTGTTTGACCAGGCTCCGTTGCAGTCATGTGTTGGACAGTAGTGTGTCTGTGTGTTTGCCATGTGTTTTATTGCCGTACATCTGTGGGAGGTGTAGTTGGCACATGTTCCTCTTTGCAGGGACACCCATCCTGGGGTTTGTGTCATGCATCTGCACTTGGCACGTGCCATATGTCCTGTACTATTCCCACAGTCGTGTATGCCTTCATGCACTACTACTGCATGTTACTGGCTGTGTGTATGTGGTACACATGGACATTGTGATGTTTGGCTTGACCTATTCCCATGCTAGAACGTACACATCTGTCAATTAAGTCTTTTAAATCAAACTGTAACACTCATTCGTATTTTCAAAATGACACTCATTAACACAGGAAGCTGGGATTAATAACATTTTACTACTGTGCAGCAGGTGGCAAAGGAGTATGCAGTAAAAGTTTAGACATTTGTTCAACTCTATACATGTTACATCTGTATGAGCATTCTGTATACTATCATCTTTTGCACACATTAATGATGTGGTCAGTCACAAGGCATTTACATTGCTAGAGTACAGAACATTGTATTCCTACAACAGTGCTCAGGTAATGCTTATTACATGTTTTCCCATGAGGATAGCCCAACGTTGCGAGCCACATATTCACTTAGACTGTACTTCGGTAAATTCTGCTCTGTCACGGTTCCAACACTGTTCATATCCAGTCCTCACTCCGTGTCCTACTAGGTTCCTGTGTCTCTCTGCTGAGCAGCTGTACTCTGTGTTAGAGCTCACAAGCCTATCCTCCTCAGTGGAAGGATGACAGATATACCTGTACATACATGTATTATTCTGTAACCGAGCAGATGAGTAATGCTGACTGACATACACCTGCTGCACTGGTTACTGCTAGGGTCAGGGTTCAATCACACTGCAGCTACACTACAAGCAATTAGATGCATGAGAAGCTGTACTGCCATATTGTCAGGTAGAATAATATGCATTATACACTATTTGCTTCTAAAGTTGCACGTCATATCTATGTTTAAATATGTATTTTGCTAACATTCTCCCTCCTTTGATTGCTTCTACTCTATCCAGAAACATATACAACATTATTTCATTCCCTAGCCTCTTCCTCTGTGGAACGTTTAACTAGGCAAGTAATTTGTTGTACATTGCAAGTAGGATTGCATTTTCTATTGACAAATACCACTACAGGTCTTGATACATAGTCTCGGGTACAGGTATGTCGCCAGAGTCCCTGACTAATACTTACATGCACAGTATCCCGCACTAGACACATGCTCCCAATATGAGCAGAACAACACAAATGGCAATCATGATATTCAGTATGACTGACCCCATCCACCCAATGGTTTGTGGAAATGGTTTGTCAGTGGGTTTGGGCCTGGTTCCGCCATGGATGACACCTGCTATATTACCTGTAGGTGGGCGTTGCTTTTGGTCTCTTCATGTGGTAGTTGGACACAGTGATCTTCTTCAGTAAGCGCCGCGTACCAATTCTCAGCGCCACGGTGCAGTCGTGTGCTATTACATTTTGTGACACAACAGTTCTCATTGCATCCAGTTCATCAGTCACATGTTCAGGAGCGGAAAGTCACATTCATCCTTCCTCCGACAGGTTTTGATAACTTCCTCTGTTCCCTGATTGATTTCACTACTCCAGAAGCTGGGAGTGTTCCAGCCCAGGTTGTGACGCTGTCACTGAAGTCCATATGAATCGATATTCCTTTATCTCTTGCAGAAGACTGAAATGTCAGAACAGCTTCCATTTCACCCACTGGATTAGTAGGTTTCTCGACTGTGTTCCCAGTTCTTCGAGCTATATGTGTTATAGTTCGTTTTGCACCCACAGGCAATTGTACAGTATGTCATGTGACTGGAGCCAGATAACCCAAATAACAACTGCGGACCAATTCCCAGGTAACCATTGATATGCTTATTTCCCACAAACAACATAACAATATTCTACTTTACTACTGATGCGGGTTACCTCTGCATGTAACATATTCCTGTCTCTAACAGAGGACTGTTTATACAATTCAGGATGTTTCTGCACATCCTTCAACATTGTTCTCATGATGTTTCAATACAAATTAGGAATGGTGCTACAAGTAGTACTGTGATCTTTGGCTGTTATATGACATTCGTAAGACACAGTTATGTTACAAATACTCCCACCAACTGAAACTGTATCATGTTTATGATAACATACAATTCCTTTTTGTGTAACAGGTAAGTACATTGCCACGTTGTCCTGTGATCTCACAGAACCTGTATCAAAGTGTAGATATTCCCAAGTCTCAATCTATCCCCAAGGGGACAACATGCATCGGAAGTCCTCCATATGATGTAGGTATGGCAGTACAAACACAGCAATTTAAAGTGTTCCTAGTCTCTATATGCACACGTCATGCCTAGGTATCTGTTGAAGTGTGGAAGACACTCTGTGGCCAGTTCATCACGTATCAGTATTTGTATCCGTGTAGTTATATGCAGGTAAGGTCCCAGAAAATGTAACGTTAACACAAACATGGTTAATAGGTGTATAATCATTAGGACAGCAAACATAAATGTCTTTGGGGTTGCTTTGTATTGTTATACAGTCTTGGCCAGGTGATTCGGGCTCTTTGGTATATCAGCTACAAGATGTCAATCAGACTTGATATCCTTTACCGGTTTGAGAAATGTGAGGTGGACCCAGGACGACCTCTCTGCAAACTTTACTGCGGTGGCGTTGCCAACAGTACCAGTACAGACATTCGCAATGTCCACTTGGCAATAATGTTCTTTGGATAACAGTGACATACACACAGGATACTGGTGTCAGCTATGCGTCCGTCTTCGTTTGCTCTTATCTGTAACAGACTTTAACTGAAGAACAGTGTTACTAGTTAACAATCCTCTCATGTCACCTACTACTGAGTCATCAACCTCCGGCTCTGCAGGCATGACAGCTTTCCACTCTGGCACATGATATGCCATTCCACATACTACTTCGAAGTGGGTGCAGCACTTTACATTTGGAACTGTTGTCATGCTCAGCAATGCTAGAGGTAGACAGCACATGTAACTCGTCTGGATGTCACCCACCAACCTCCTCTACATATTTCTCGGGATCCCATTCTACGGTGCCAGCAGTCGTGCTGAGTGTGGGTTGTACATGCAATTGACATTCATGGTAATACAAAGTAATCCCCCAGGTAGCGTGATTGTCTGGTTCACTACATTATTGTCACTGTAGCTTCTTTACAGCATGCCAGATCTAGGGATACTTTATTTTACTGGCACCTTTGCCACTGCTGCTGCATCTGGATTAATGGTTGGGAATGCTTCTACCCATTTTGATAATATATATGTGTAATCGCTAAACAGTATTTGTTCCCTTCACATTTATGCAGATGTATGAACTCCATACAAATAGTACGGAACGGTTATGGTGGTGTAGGTAAACTCACTCCCTTCGGTTTAAATACTCCCTGTGCATGATATCTACTGCAAACGTGACACGCTGCTCATGAGGTTTGTATGTGGTTCGTAATTCCGTATGTTATGGGTATTCTGTTAACCAAATGTACCATCCCCCCTGTTGAGACATGTCTCTACCCATGGCTCCACAAAGCCGCATATCTGAATACATTAGACGTTAATATTGGCTTTCTCACTGTGGATATGTGCAGTCCGTGTTCAAGGATTGCTCCTCGTCATAACCACGTCGGCTTTTCTGCTTTCGTAGTTGCTGTTTGCATTGTTTGTACAGTTTCTACATCTAAACTGTCTGAGGTTTGTCATTCCTCATTCACACAAACACTTTCCAACTGTGACGCTGCTTGTTTTGCAGGTGCATGAGCTCATGCCTTACCTTTCCTACTGTTATCCTGTTGCTTTCTATGCCCTGCACATTTACAATTACCTACTTCAGTGGGTAACTGAATGGAGTCTAATGCATTCAAGATCGTATGCGCATGATTAATCGGTTTACCGGTGGATGTTATCATTCCCCTATTCTTCCACTGCTGCTCATAAACATGCACTGCACAGACAACAGACTGACTATCGGGACATATGTCCACACATCAGTTTTCCGCTACAGTACAAGCACGTGTTAAAGCTATCTATTCTGCTGCTTGAGCAGACACGTTATGCTGCAGGGTTTGGCCATCTACAATGTCATTATCAATAACTACTGCATAAACTACTTGATTCGTTCCTGTAGGACTCTGTCTACATGATCCGTACACATTACCTGTCACCTCTGCATCATCTAAGGGTATATCAGTGATATCATGTCTGTGTGTAGTTATTTAATCCATTTCGTATAGGCAACTGTGTGGTGTGCCATACACAGGTGTCGGACGTGACGTTGATAGGTTTCATGTTGTACAACGTTCAATCACCATATGAGGTTGACTCAGTGGTATGGTCAAACATGACAAATGTCTAGCACGGGTCAGGAATGCTATCTTCTCTTGCAGCAGACTGATCGCAACTGCATGAGACATTCTCACAGTGAGAGGGTGGTCTAGTAACATTACGGCCGGGCCTGTACTGCCATGGGTGCTACAACAACTGCCTGTACACAATGTGGCACTGACCATGCCACAGTGTCCAACTGCAATGAGTAGTCAGCTATGTAGCATTGCTTACTTCCCTGCTGTTGCATCAAGACTGACGTCATATATCTCTGCTTACAATCTACGGTCTGACAACATGTGTTATGATTATTCACGAGACCTACTACAGCTGTTGAGGCTATCAATCGTTCTAGTCTGCAGAACGCTGTTTCTGCTACTGTAATCCAGTGTACTATGTGTTGTGCTGCCATAGGTGTATTAAAGGTTAAGGCAAACAATACAGCGGATTCCTCAGCATTGTTTGGTATCCAGATTTGACAACTGTTAGTCGGCCCAGACAGGACATCATTCCCTTCTTGTTAGTTGGCTTGGGTGCTTATTATATTGCTACCTTCCTATTGTCATGTGATGTTCTACCCTACTTGGATACCAGATATGCCAGGTAATTGACCTGTATTCTCTGTAGTTGCAATTTATGCTTGCTTACTTTATGTCCCTGTTCTGCTGATTATCTCAATAATGCTATTGTATCTTCCATACATTGCTGCTGGGTAGGGGGCCATAAGCAGAATATCATCCAAATAAAGTAGAACTTGACTGGCCCTGGGTGGAGTTAACTTGCGAATGTAGCTAGCCATCCCCTGTGAGAATATCATTGTACTTTCACAGTATCGCGATAGCCGGGTATGGCTGTATCTGTCACCCTGACTGTACATGCAAAGCAATACGGACTATGTGGATGTATAGGTATTGCAAAGTAAGCATAGCTTATATGTACCACGGTAAATACTTCTGTGGCATGTTCATAGCATAGAATATAATGTGTGGGTCTGGCACCAACGCTACCCTAAGTATTCTTACATGATTTACAGCTTGTACATACTGTACCATCCGCCATTCCCTTTTGGTTTCCGATCAGGAGATACAGGGGTATTGCATGGTGAATAGCGATTACTTTGTGGATGGGAATTCCCTCTATGACTTTACAGATATCTTCTGGTGTCCACGGTCTATACGCTTCGGGGTTGGGTCCTGGCCTTCCTGTCCTGCATGAGGGTTCTGTACTTCAATTAATTGACAGATATCCTCACTCTGTTTTAGTACTGTGTTCTTACTCGGGTGTCCCTAGGTATGTTACGTGTTCGGGATGTGGTTTCAATAGCTTCTGTTACATTTGTTCGTTGTGCTACCTCTGTTGCCACAGGATAACGTGTGGGGACTAGCCTGCCCTCCTGCTTAATATCCTGGATGTGGTATCGGAGGTGGTAGGCGCTTGTGGGGGGGGGCCTATCGGTACTACTGTATTATGATCTTCTCTGTGTACGTATGCTGCTTTGCCCTTTGTAGTGTTCTCTTCCCTTGATTACACTACCTCAGTCCACCGATGTGCATAGCGGATACCCAATTGTCGCTGTTTTGTCGCCTGCACATCTTAGGGCTGCCACATTTTCAAATGCACAATGTGGGACATTAGTGTTCGGAACGTGTAATTTGCCTGGAAAATGCATACCCACGGCCAGTACATAGGACAGGAATTCACGTTTTGCCAGGAGAGCGACCAATTGTTGTAGCATTTCAGTTGCTTATTCTGTTTATTATTATATTTTGCTGTTCCACATACAAATTTACTGTTTTATGCTAACATTTTGATAGATATCTGGGAAATGTTTGTCCTGAGATATCAGGACATTTGCCGTTCGGTTTGTTTACAGGACACGGCTGGCCAAAGAGGGACTGTCCCTCTCAGGGTGGAACAGGTGTTTACCCTGGAACATGTGCATCAAATTTTCAGGGATTACAATGTTTCAGTAACGATATTTTGCGTAATATACCATCAATGTCATATTTATTAGCCCATTTTGCTGCGTAACTCACATTATGTGCTCTCTGCGATTGCATATTCTTCACATCACCGTCAAACACGGATCACATGATCTGTTTCTTCAATAATCTCCCATATCCTCTACACGACTGCTAATGCCTTCTGTCATACCACGTGGTGTCTCCTTCCCTGTATCCACTGTAGTGTCTACAATCACTATTTACTCTGCTGTGTGTTCCCCTGACCTATGTTCAGATTTAACAGTATGTGGGTAGGTCTTGGACCCGCTATCACTACTGTTAACAGAAACACAATGTAGTCTGGTCCCTGATCAACAAGAGAGAAAAAAGGCAAACACTCCTTACGTGGGCCTCCTGTTTAAGGCTGCACGTCTTCTTCTTGGGATCCAGTTTCCCGCTTTTCAGCCACAGATCAGACAGTAAACAGCCTCTTTACACACAACAATTCAGTCGGAGGTCTTTTCATTCAAGAAGAACCATTTATGCATATTCTCCAGCGTACATGTCTAACCAGCCATGCACTCTGACCTGTAGCTTACCAAGGGAATTCCGGATTACAAGGATCACAATGTGAAATAAGTTGTTAAAACCAGACTGTAGTTATCAGTAGGCTTTCCTAAGTGACAGCCGATAACACAGGAGGCCTGGTTCGAAAGTTTTAGTAGTGTACACAGGCAGGCTAAATAATATACAGTCCAAGTATGTGAGTTTTGTCTGACTCTATACAGTAAGCAGTTTCTTTATATAGTGTTTACAATCAGCTTTTGCCCACCTTACTGGCGTGGTCGGTCACAGGGCATTTCCATCACTATGGTCCGCAATAGTCTATACATATGTGGGAGCTGGGGTCATGCTTTTAAAATGTTTTCCCATGGGAATAACACAGCCTTGCAAGGCACCTTGTACATTACAGTGTCCTTTTGTGATTGTAGCTGTTTCAAGGACCCTAGACTGTTATGATACAGTGGACAGTTAATTTCTTAATACGTTGCTTTGTCTCTCTGGTAAGGAGTTGTACTGTTATCTTCGATAGAGCTGACAAGGCCATCCTCCTCTGGGGAAGGAGTGCTGTTATGCATGTACATACATTTATTGTTCTGTAACCCAGCAAATAATTAATGCTGACAGACATGAGCCTGCTGTACTGCTTACTGCCAGGTTCAGAATTCCATCACACTACAGCTTAGCTTCACCAATTACATGCAGGCTTAGTTCTACTGCCATATTGTGCGGTACAATTCAATGCATTATATAGTATTTCGAGACTAAACTGGAACTTCATATGTGTTTCTATATATTTTACGAACAACATCCATCCGGCCATATGCATGTTGTTCCATCCTTTACCTTGACCGTGTGTATTTGTCCGTCCAGCAACGCTACTCTCCACATGTGATGTCCCAGCTTCCTTCTTTGCCTGTAGCACCCTGTTAGGACGTCCTGTTTGGTAGGCACCTGTTCCGCTATATGTGATCGACTTCACTGCATAGATAATCATCGATGCGGTGGTCCAACGACCCGACTTGTCCACATGTGTACAGTTATGTGCACCGTGTCGTATGCAAACCTATATGGTTTGGACGGGTACATACTACATGCGGGATGTACATTCTGCTGACACATTCACATGCAGCCATTTACATATCTGTACCTGCGGTGGGTTGGTGACATGTGGAGTGCGTATTTGCCACGTGGCATTGCCTAACACAAACATCTTACCACATTTCAGGTATGCACATTGTGTGGTTGTATAGCTGCACACGGATGCTAGCAGGTTTGGGTGCAGAGGTATACATGGGTGGGACTGACATGTACAATGAGGCTATTGTGTAGTACATCCGAATGCATGGGTTCTGCTTCTGGATATTACACTTCATCATACGCCATCCAGTGTATGCAACAGAGACGTTGCTGGGTGTGGGATATGTTGCTATGCACATGTTTGCCTGTGTTTGAGGTATCTTGCTTCCTTACTGTTGTTATGTCAACACAGCAACCCGGCTATGTACTGTCACTACTGCTTGTGACCATTATGGTCGGCACCTTTTCCAATGCCCATAGTGGGGCATGTTATGTGGAAACTTCGGAATTTGCAGGACTACACATACCCACGGCGAGTGCAGTTGACAGAACTTCACTTGTTAGCCATACTATAAGCTTATTCTGTAAGCATTTGGGTTCCTTATTTATGTTCTTATGCCATGTCTGTGTTTCATATAGTAATGTATATGTTTTATGCTACTATTACATGTATATTGCAGGAATTTTCTTGCCAGGGGATCGGAGGTCATTTTCCATTTTTCCGATTGTTGCAGGGACACAACTGTCCAATCAGGGACTGTCTATGGCACATTGGGACAGCAGGTAACCCTGGTGACCATGCCCATGTCGCTACTGGGGTTTCCACCTTTTCCAGTTTCCGATCTGGGATATTTCCGGGACTCACATCTGACTTTACAGTCCGACACATACAAACGGTCACTATATAGCATAGAACTTCACTTGTTTGCCTAAATATAAGCTTATTGTTGTGGCAATTTGCTTGCTTATTCTGTTTATTGTGTCATTTAGGTATTTCTGTTACAGAAATAACCAATTCATGCTACCATTACATTAAATACAGGATATCATTGTGTCCTACAATCGTAGCACATCAGTCATTTCTAATCGTTTTTCGGGACACAACTGGCCATGGAGAGACTGCCCCAACCAAAGTGGGACAGGTGGTGACCTTAATCGCTGCTCCTATGTCGGTGCGGCGCGGCTGACATGCGGCTGTACACCTTCTCTGAGTGTAAACAATGACGGTGCATTGCGGGACGAACGCGGTCTTATCGTATCCTTTGCTCCTTGGGCCGGGTACACTTAGCCTCGCCCAGTTTGTATTTGCTTCTCCGTTAATTTGGGGCGGGTACTATGTTGCATACTGTCGTGCGTTTCATTCTGCACGGGACCTGGCTGCTGCCATTACTATTGTGGGCGGACCGTGGCTGTCAGCACATTAGGTTGCTCACCTCATGCCAGCTTAGACACGCCTCCAGGCGCATCCTACCTGGGCTCGCCACGTACACTACGCCGTGTCTGTGATTCGGTGCACTCTCATTAATATGTATATGGCGCTACTGCGCGACTATTCACTACCGCGGCGCGGGCCTTACGCCGGCCTTGCGCTGAGCTTCATGAATCCCGGGGTCAGTCCTGCAGTCTCAGGTGTGGCTCTAGTAGGAGCTAATGCACCTGCCTGAGTCTCCCAATATGTGATTGTTTCTGTCGTCACATATGCTTTGATCTGCAATGCTGAAGTTAACATTTTCATTTATGGCGTTTTTGTTTCTGAAATTGGTCTATTATTTAAAATCTGTAATGCCATATTTAGATTATTTTTCCAGTTTTGCAGAGTACTATATTTTTTAGTTTTTTTTTAACTGGTCTTTAAGTAATTCATTTATTTTTTCAATTAATCCTGCTGCCTATGAGTAACAGGGTATATGAAACACCCATTTAATATTATGCTGTTTTGCAATTTCTGTACTATTCTCCCTTTAAAGTGAGAACCATTGTCACTTTGTATTCACAAAGGCATTTCATAATACAGAATGATCAAATTTATGGTTTTTGGAGTACTTACCTATGTCACTCATCAATACGGAAAACCAATATGGTATCCAGAATATGTTTACTGCTGTACATATGTACTGGCTGCCCTTATTAGATGGTAAAGGACCAATATAATGAATCTGCCATATTTGCAGCAGACTGATCGCAACTGCATGAGACATTCTCACAGTGAGAGGGTGGTCTAGTAACACACGGCCGGGCCTGTACTGCCATGGGTGCTACAACAACTGCCTGTACACAATGTGGCACTGACCATGCCACAGTGTCCAACTGCAATGAGTAGTCAGCTATGTAGCATTGCTTACTTCCCTGCTGTTGCATCAAGACTGACGCCATATATCTCTGCTTACAATCTACGGTCTGACAACATGTGTTATGATTATTCACGAGACCTACTACAGCTGTTGAGGCTATCAATCGTTCTAGTCTGCAGAACGCTGTTTCTGCTACTGTAATCCAGTGTACTATGTGTTGTGCTGCCATAGGTGTATTAAAGGTTAAGGCAAACAATACAGCGGATTCCTCAGCATTGTTTGGTATCCAGATTTGACAACTGTTAGTCGGCCCAGACAGGACATCATTCCCTTCTTGTTAGTTGGCTTGGGTGCTTATTATATTGCTACCTTCCTATTGTCATGTGATGTTCTACCCTACTTGGATACCAGATATGCCAGGTAATTGACCTGTATTCTCTGTAGTTGCAATTTATGCTTGCTTACTTTATGTCCCTGTTCTGCTGATTATCTCAATAATGCTATTGTATCTTCCATACATTGCTGCTGGGTAGGGGCCGCAAGCAGAATATCATCCAAATAAAGTAGAACTTGACTGGCCCTGGGTGGAGTTAACACCGGAATGTAGCTAGCCATCCCCTGTGAGAATATCATTGTACTTTCACAGTATCCCCGCGATAGCCGGGTATGGCTGTATCTGTCACCCTGACTGTACATGCAAAGCAATACGGACTATGTGGATGTATAGGTATTGCAAAGTAAGCATAGCTTATATGTACCACGGTAAGATACTTCTGTGGCATGTTCATAGCATTGAATATAGTGTGTGGGTCTGGCACCAACGCTACCCTAAGTATTCTTACATGATTTACAGCTTGTACATACTGTACCATCCGCCATTCCCCTTTTGGTTTCCGATCAGGAGATACAGGGGTATTGCATGGTGAATAGCGATTACTTTGTGGATGGGGAATTCCCTCTATGACTTTACAGATATCTTCTGGTGTCCACGGTCTATACGCTACGGGGGTTGGGTCCTGGCCTTCCTGTCCTGCATGAGGGTTCTGTACTTCAATTAATTGACAGATATCCTCACTCTGTTTTAGTACTGTGTTCTTACTCGGGTGTCCCTAGGTATGTTACGTGTTCGGGATGTGGTTTCAATAGCTTCTGTTACATTTGTTCGTTGTGCTACCTCTGTTGCCACAGGATAACGTGTGGGGACTAGCCTGCCCTCCCGCTTAATATCCTGGATGTGGTATCGGAGGTGGTAGGGGGTTGTGGGGGGGGGCTATCGGTACTACTGTATTATGATCTTCTCTGTGTACGTATGATGCTTAGCCATTTGTAGTGTTCTGTTCCCTTCGGTACACTACCTCAGTCCACCGATGTGCATGACGGATACCCAATTGTCGCTGTTTTGTCGCCTGCACATCTTAGGGCTGCCACATTTTCAAATGCACAATGTGGGACATTAGTGTTCGGAACGTGTAATTTGCCTGGAAAATGCATACCCACGGCCAGTACATAGGACAGGAATTCACGTTTTGCCAGGAGAGCGACCAATTGTTGTAGCATTTCAGTTGCTTATTCTGTTTATTATTATAATTTGCTGTTCCACATACAAATTTACTGTTTTATGCTAACATTTTGATAGATATCTGGGAAATGTTTGTCCTGAGATATCAGGACATTTGCCATTTGTTCGGTTTGTTTACAGGACACGGCTGGCCAAAGAGGGACTGTCCCTCTCAGGGTGGAACAGGTGTTTACCCTGGAACATGTGCATCAAATTTTCAGGGATTACAATGTTTCAGTAACGATATTTTGCGTAATATACCATCAATGTCATATTTATTAGCCCATTTTGCTGCATAACTCACATTATGTGCTCTCTGCGATTGCATATTCTTCACATCACCCGTCAAACACGGATCACATGATCTGTTTCTTCAATAATCTCCCATATCCTCTACACGACTGCTACGTACCCTTCTGTCATACCACGTGGTGTCTCCTTCCCTGTATCCACTGTAGTGTCTACAATCACTATTTACTCTGCTGTGTGTTCCCCTGACCTATGTTCAGATTTAACAGTATGTGGGTAGGTCTTCGACCCGCTATCACTACTGTTAACAGAAACACAATGTAGTCTGGTCCCTGATCTACAATAGAGACAAAAAGGCAAACACTCCTTACCTGGGCCTCCTGTTTAAGGCTGCACGTTTTCTTCTTGGGATCCAGTTTCCCGCTTTTCAGCCACAGATCAGACAGTAAACAGCCTCTTTACACACAACAATTCAGTCGGAGGTCTTTTCATTCAAGAAGAACCATTTATGCATATTCTCCAGCGCAGATGTCTAACCAGCCATGCACTCTGACCTGTAGCTTACCAAGGGAATTCCGGATTACAAGGATCACAATGTGAAATAAGTTGTTAAAACCAGACTGTAGTTATCAGTAGGCTTTTCTAAGTGACAGCCGATAACACAGGAGGCTCGGGTTCGGAAAGTTTTAGTAGTGTACACAGGCAGGCTAAATAATATACAGTCCAAGTATGTGAGTTTTGTCTGACTCTATACAGTAAGCAGTTTCTTTATATAGTGTTTACAATCAGCTTTTGCCCACCTTACTGACGTGGTCGGTCACAGGGCATTTCCATCACTATGGTCCGCAATAGTCTATACATATGTGGGAGCTGGGGTCATGCTTTTAAAATGTTTTCCCATGGGAATAACACAGCCTTGCAAGGCACCTTGTACATTACAGTGTCCTTTTGTGATTGTAGCTGTTTCAAGGACCCTAGACTGTTATGATACAGTGGACAGTTAATTTCTTAATACGTTGCTTTGTCTCTCTGGTAAGGAGTTGTACTGTTATCTTCGATAGAGCTGACAAGGCCATCCTCCTCTGGGGAAGGAGTGCTGTTATGCATGTACATACATTTATTGTTCTGTAACCCAGCAAATAATTAATGCTGACAGACATGAGCCTGCTGTACTGCTTACTGCCAGGTTCAGAATTCCATCACACTACAGCTTAGCTTCACCAATTACATGCAGGCTTAGTTCTACTGCCATATTGTACGGTACAATTCAATGCATTATATAGTATTTCGAGTCTAAACTGGAACTTCATATGTGTTTCTATATTTTACGAACAACATCCATCCGGCCATATGCATGTTGTTCCATCCTTTACCTTGACCGTGTGTATTTGTCCGTCCAGCAACGCTACTCTCCACATGTGATGTCCCAGCTTCCCCTTCTTTGCCTGTAGCACCCTGTTAGGACGTCCTGTTTGGTAGGCACCTGTTCCGCTATATGTGATCGACTTCACTGCATAGATAATCATCGATGCGGTGGTCCAACGACCTGACTTGTCCACATGTGTACAGTTATGTGCACCGTGTCGTATGCAAACCTATATGGTTTGGACGGGTACATACTACATGCGGGATGTACACATTCTGCTGACACATTCACATGCAGCCATTTACATATCTG
Organism: Protopterus annectens; assembly: GCF_019279795.1. Lineage (NCBI taxonomy): Eukaryota > Metazoa > Chordata > Ceratodontiformes > Protopteridae > Protopterus > Protopterus annectens. The sequence continues at coordinate 1,075,530,487 of NC_056729.1, forward strand.
TACCTGCGGTGGGTTGGTGACATGTGGGGTACGTATTTGCCCACGTGGCATTGCCTAACACAAACATCTTACCACATTTCAGGTATGCACATTGTGTGTGGTTGTATAGCTGCACACGGATGCTAGCAGGTTTGGGTGCAGAGGTATACATGGGTGGGACTGACATGTACAATGAGGCTATTGTGTAGTACATCCGAATGCATGGGTTCTGCTTCTGGATATTACACTTCATCATACGCCATCCAGTGTATGCAACAGAGACGTTGCTGGGTGTGGGATATGTTGCTATGCACATGTTTGCCTGTGTTTGAGGTATCTTGCTTCCTTACTGTTGTTATGTCAACACAGCAACCCGGCTATGTACTGTCACTACTGCTTGTGACCATTATGGTCGGCACCTTTTCCAATGCCCATAGTGGGGCATGTTATGTGGAAACTTCGGAATTTGCAGGACTACACATACCCACGGCGAGTGCAGTTGACAGAACTTCACTTGTTAGCCATACTATAAGCTTATTCTGTAAGCATTTGGGTTCCTTATTTATGTTCTTATGCCATGTCTGTGTTTCATATAGTAATGTATATGTTTTATGCTACTATTACATGTATATTGCAGGAATTTTCTTGCCAGGGGATCGGAGGTCATTTTCCATTTTTCCGATTGTTGCAGGGACACAACTGTCCAATCAGGGACTGTCTATGGCACATTGGGACAGCAGGTAACCCTGGTGACCATGCCCATGTCGCTACTGGGGTTTCCACCTTTTCCAGTTTCCGATCTGGGATATTTCCGGGACTCACATCTGACTTTACAGTCCGACACATACAAACGGTCACTATATAGCATAGAACTTCACTTGTTTGCCTAAATATAAGCTTATTGTTGTGGCAATTTGCTTGCTTATTCTGTTTATTGTGTCATTTAGGTATTTCTGTTACAGAAATAACCAATTCATGCTACCATTACATTAAATACAGGATATCATTGTGTCCTACAATCGTAGCACATCAGCCATTTCTAATACGTTTTTTCGGGACACAACTGGCCATGGAGAGACTGCCCCAACCAAAGTGGGACAGGTGGTGACCTTAATCGCTGCTCCTATGTCGGTGCGGCACGCTGACATGCGGCTGTACACCTTCTCTGAGTGTAAACAATGACGGTGCATTGCGGGACGAACGCGGTCTTATGCGTATCCTTTGCTCCTTGGACGGGTACACTTATGCCTTCGTGGCTTGTATTTGCTTCTCCGTTAATTTGGGACGGGTACTATGTTGCATACTGTACGTGCGTTTCATTCTGCACGGGACCTGGCTGCTGCCATTACTATTGTGGGCGGACCGTGGCTGTCAGCACATTAGGTTGCTCACCTCATGCCAGCTTAGACACGCCTCCAGACGCATCCTACCTGGGCTCGCTCACGTACACTACGCACGTGTCTGTGATTCCGGTGCACTCTCATTAATATGTATATGGCGCTACTGCGCCGGCTATTCACTGCACCGCCGGCGCAGGCCTTACGCCGGCCTTGCGCTGAGCTTCATGAATCCCGGGGTCAGTCCTGCAGTCTCAGGTGTGGCTCTAGTAGGAGCTAATGCACCTGCCTGAGTCTCCCAATATGTGATTGTTTCTGTCGTCACATATGCTTTGATCTGCAATGCTGAAGTTAACATTTTCATTTATGGCGTTTTTGTTTCTGAAATTGGTCTATTATTTAAAATCTGTAATGCCATATTTAGATTATTTTTCCAGTTTTGCAGAGTACTATATTTTTTAGTTTTTTTTTAACTGGTCTTTAAGTAATTCATTTATTTTTTCAATTAATCCTGCTGCCTATGAGTAACAGGGTATATGAAACACCCATTTAATATTATGCTGTTTTGCAATTTCTGTACTATTCTCCCTTTAAAGTGAGAACCATTGTCACTTTGTATTCACAAAGGCATTTCATAATACAGAATGATCAAATTTATGGTTTTTGGAGTACTTACCTATGTCACTCATCAATACGGAAAACCAATATGGTATCCAGAATATGTTTACTGCTGTACATATGTACTGGCTGCCCTTATTAGATGGTAAAGGACCAATATAATGAATCTGCCATATTTGTGCTGGTAACTTTCCTATATGTCCCTGAACTGTATGATGTATAGGCCTTTGTTGTGTATGCTGACATACCGGGCACTGTAATATAACAGTTTTAATTAAATCTAATGAAAGTGCAATTCCTCTTGTTTGTGCCCACCTGTAAGTGGCTTTTTCTCCCAGATGTCCGCATTTTTGATGTGCCCATTTTGCCATCCCCATCTGCTCAGAATCATCTCGTGTATTAACTTTTGAAATTTTTGTTTGTTTATCTGTAACAAAATTAAACCATCGTTCTAGAGAGTCTGAAGAACAATGTGCATCAACATGATAAACTGTCATAGTACCTTGACTTATCATTTCCCATATTGATAGCCATATTCTTTTCCCCAAAATTCCTTAGAATGAATTTTTCAATCGTTTTTTTCCCATGTAGGCAACAAGGTTGCTAGTCCATTTGCTACTGATCAAGAATCAGTATAAATATGACAGGTACCTGCCATCTCCTGTTTCAATGCTTGACATACAGCAAATAATTTTGCATACTGACTACTTTTACCACTCCCTAAAGATGTTAAGATTTTCTTAGTTACTGGATTATAAGACACAGCCTTTCAACATCTTTTGTTTCAAACATATTTTGCCGACCCGTCAGTAAACCAAACATGTTTACGTTGTTCAAGCGGCACCTGCACATACGGCATTCCCCGTTTTAATGGAGATTTATTGACTGGCACAGTTTTGTCAGTAACAGATAATTGCTGATCTATTGGTATTTGAGCTACCTTTTATGTAACATTGCTACCCTATTAATTTCAGGTTTAGCCGTATCTTGAATATACCATTTCCATTTAATAATACTTGCTTTTTGTGCATGACCTATTCTATGCATTTTGGGTGAACTTATCAGCCATTGCATTATAGGTATCTTTGGTTGCAGTAGTAAAGTATATCCTATTGTCATTTGCTCAGTATCTATAAACACCCAGTAGCATGCTTGTAGTTGCTTTTTAAAAGGAGAATATCTTTCCCCTGCATCTGGTAATTTCCTAGTCCAGAATCCTAGTGGCACCCGCTTTGCTCCCTGTTTCTGCCAAAGGCTCCAATTGGCATAGTGATCCTGCATAGACACATGTAATTCTACTTCCCCATCCTGTAGGGGCCATAAATCTAGTGCCTTTTGAATAGCCTGCTTTGCTTGTTCAAAAGCTTTCTGCTGATCATCCTCCCAGATAAACTCATTTTTTTTCTAGTATTTGACTAAGGTGAGGCACGTGTTGTTTCCAGAATCCAAACAATCCTATAAAATGCTGTGCATCTGTTTTATCTCGAGGGGTTGGAAATTTAAAAATCTTTTGTTTTGCCTTCAGCAAGATTTTTCTGTGTCCCTGATGCCACTGGATTTCCAGAACTTTTACTGTCTGAGCTGGTCCCTGTATTTTATTGGTATTTATTTCCCAGCCCCCTGTCTTCATGTGACCAACTACTATCTGTAAATACTCACCCATTTCTTGCTCAAAAATTTTCTGAAAAAGAACGTCATCAATGTAATGTGAAATTTGCATATTCTGAGGTAACTTTATCTTGTCTAAATGTTCTGCTACTATTTTATGACAAATGGTAGGACTATGTAAATATCCTTGTGGTAACTGGGTGAATGTATATTGCTGCCCCTGCCAAATAAAAGTAAACCGGACATAGTTTTTTTTTTCTGCAATTGGTATACTAAAGAAAGCATTCACTAAATCTATTACTACATACTAAGTGCGCTGATGTTTCTGTACATTTTTTATTAACATTATTATATCTGGAACCGCGGCTGTTAATGGTGGAGTGTACTTATTTAATTCTCGGTAATCTACTGTTATTCGCCAGGACCCATCAGACTTCCTAACAGGCCAGACCAGGTTATTCAATGCCGTTGTAGTAATTTTTAAGACGCCCGCATTTAATAAGTCCTGAATTGTCTCACTTATTTCCTTATGTCCCCCAGGGATTCTATATTGTTTTAAACTAATTACTTTTGTTGCGGGAGGTAATTCTACAGGTGGCATTTTGACTTTCCCTACTGGAACTGCTTTAACCAAAAAATATGGCTTAACATCAAATTGATGCTGTCCATCAAACAAATTCAACATCAGCCCTTTTAAAATGTCAATTCCCATTATATATTTAGGGACAGGCACTATTAAGACAGGGTACTTTTTCCTTTTGTAAGTGACATATTTTTATTTCTACCATCATCTGAACTGCCTTAAATTGTTTCCCACCAAGTCCAGTGATAGTAACTTGTTGCTTCCTTAAATAAACTTGGATTTTCATAAATCAGTGAGGCCTCCGCTCCAGTATCAGAGTTCAGACCCATTGTTAATTTTTACTTTTTTAAAATATTGTCACATCTACATATGGTCAAGCATCTTGCTGAGTCCATCCACTCACTGGAGCTTGGCCAATTTCCTAATCAAAATTTAGACTTGACAAATCAGGGTATGTCACAAGTGGAGCAGAATGAAACACTGGATTATCTTCTGTACCCTCAGCCTTACCTTCTGTCACATACTCATCCTGTCTTTCTACATTCCATGCCTGTCTCCCCTTTTTATTTAAACTTCACTTTTATACATCTCCCATATTGTCGGAGTATCTATCCCATCAATCTCATTGTTTGATACTCCATCTTTTAACAACGCAGTAAACATATCTTTTCAGTACACTCAAGGTTCTTTGCATCAGTCACCTTTATTTTTTTGCCTATCACTATTTGACTGTTTTGGTCCCCATTCTCGTAGCTCTCCCAACTGCTTCAGTCCCTCAATAACTTGAGAAGTAGCATTTTCCATTTCACTAATTAATTATGTCAGTATTACTGTTTTATAAGCCAGGGGTGCTAGTTTAATAATCCTGTTACTAACCGGGACTGTCAAAGCATTTTGTAATAATGTATCAGTGGTCCCTACAAGTAAAGCTGTTTTCATTGTCTTTTCCTTAATTCTTTGAATAACATCTCGTAATGTGTACCATGGCCTATCATTAGGAGGCCAGTCCATTTCTGTAGAATATTTTTTAGCACAGCGGTTTGCTATAATTTTGAAAGACTTGTCATTTCCTGTTCATTATAATTTCAAAATGCATCCTGCACTGATGGATCATTACTTAACATACCAAACTTTTTGGTATCTGTTTTGTCTATCCCCACTCCAGTGGCCCCAAACTCATACAGTCTCACTAACCATGCTACTAATGATTCTCCAGGCTTTTGTTTAAACCTTTCAATCAAATCACTCATTTCCTGTTTAGTAAAATCTTGATAATGAACTTCTTCCTGCCCTGCGTGGACCCCTTGTGCTCCACAAATCATTAGCTGCCTTTACCTAAGGATTGGTTTTACCTTTACTAGCCCCTTTTTATCCTGTTCTTCCTCTTCTTCGAAATTATTTTCATTATCAGAATCTGACTGGGATGGGGGATTGGAAAAATACCAAATATCTCCGTCCAATCGGTCTGGGTCCCAATCAAAACCTGCTTTTGCTATCGACATCTATACTTTGTTTTTATTACTTTTGCCTCTTCGTTTACAATATTTATATTTTGCTACACATACAGCAGCCTTTTCTGCTACATGCTGATACATGTCTGTTTTGTCTGCAAGTAATTTGGTCTGACATTGTAAGGTTATATTTTGTTTTTCTAACTCTACTATTTGTTTCTTGTTCTATTTGTTCACATTTACACAGTTTATCTACATGTAATTTTCGATATGCAGTTAAAAGGATCCAGCCCCTTCTGCATATGGCACTCAATTCCTTACCTTTTTTTTACTAAAACTTTTTGTAAGCATGCTTGTACTGAACCTGGTTCAGCATCTTTTAAACAAACATCCCAATTTTCACTTAATCCTGCACCACTTGACCAATCCAAAGCTAATGCTTTGTACGGGTCCTGGTCCCATCCTGGAATTTCTACTTCAATAGCTGCTATCTCCTTTTTACTTTTTTTTGAACATTTCAAATCCTGCCCATGACGCCAAAATAATGTATTGCCTAATGAGCAGGATTCAAAATAATTCACTTCACACTAACAAAATTATTTAGTAACAAACTTTATTTATGTCACTAAACAGAAAACTAAATAAACTCTATGTAATTGAACAGTAAATTACACTAAAACAGAAAACTAAAAAAACTAAAATAGGAAATTAGACAATACATTTAAAAAAAAAAGGTATACATCACCTATAAAGAACAAGCTTCATCCTGTCTTCAGTCTTGACTGGGAAGCCCCGTTGCAGTCAGGCAGGAGTCTTCATCCGGAAAGAAGTCCTGGGCAGTGCATCCACTCCACAAGTGAGGCTTCTGCCTGAGTGCAGGGAGCCCCAGCTATAAATATATATATATAAAAAAAAACAAGTTGTTTACATCATGTCATGAGAATCAGTACTTTTCCAGTGTAAGCTAGAGCTAGATCATTCTGTGGTGTTGGCCACCCACCCCAGAAGGAATAGCAATTACTGCCAAATACAATGATTTCACAATTTTCAAGTGTTATACTGGAATATTCCAATGACTTTGCAAGTTTTAGTACTTTACTGGAATATCCCAGCACACATACACATACAAGACATATTTCATAATCAAATGTAATGACTTTGCTGAAATCACTAGACTGTTTACATTGGAATGTTTCAATGTCTTTGCAAGTTATAGTACTTTACTGGAATACTCCAGTACACATACACATACAAGACATATTTCGTAATCAAATGTAGTGACTTTACTGAAATCACTAGACTGTTCTGGAACACAGCATCATCTCTCATGCTTGCTGACACTTTCAGAATATAGCATTACTTAATAAAGAAAATAAAGCGAATGTCGAAATATAGTGAGGCAACAGTAAAATATTCACACTCACTCAATGTACCCCTCTTTCATATCACATTCGTATCACAGTAGGGGACATCTGACGGCAGTTACAGCTTAAAAAAGTGTACACTCATCTCTGTCAATGACTCCAATTCCCACCACACATACGCAGACTACCCCCCCTTACATCAGGAGCTTAAAGCCCGCAAAAATACTTCTGTGAATCTCTCCACCTCCCAGACTGCTGAATCCTTCATACAAAACCACCACCATCAATGCAAATGCTGCCCTGAGAACTCAATATGCTACCAGCCAACAGCCCTAAATAGTGGAGGTAAAAAAAAAAAAATTCCAATAATGAGCTCCCAAAAAACTAACAGTCCCACCAATGGCTATCTTAACCAGAAACTCAGCAACCACTCAACAACCACCTGCCCCCAAATACATTACATCAAGGCAAAAAAAAAAAACACACTACCCGGTCCACCAGTGAGACAGACAAAACCATCAAAGCCATTCTCATAGCACCAACTAATGATAAACAGATCCTAAGAAGGCTACACTTCTAACCACACCACCAGGCTTCACTATCTCTCAATCATAAAACTTAGCCATCAAGTCATTAAGAAAAAAAAATTAATATAGACAACCATTGCACCTCCCTCCGTGCACTACTACTATCCAAGGCCTATGTGACCTATAGGTCATCTCGGACATAAACTTGCAGTATAGCAAGTTTACCCCAAAAAATGTGACTGTTACTCCAGTTACACTTGCCTAAGACCCTTTAAGCCCCTCCCTACCCTTACCTCATTTCCTCCTAATCATCCCTCCTTCCTGTTTAACCCTACCCTCCCCTTACCCTCCTCGTTCCTACTACTCTTTATCTAACCCCACATTGAAGATGTCCCTGGACAAATCAGTCTGTTCCAAACCTCATTACCTGGAATCACAATAAAAAATGTAGCACTGTGGAACGATCCATTAACCTGTAACCAGTACAGCACCAACATAGTGCAAATACATTGTGCTCCAACAAGCTTAGCGCAGCTAGTTGGGCCTCAAGTGGCAATACTTACAGATTTAGTGGAATTTGGTGTTGTGTAAATATTAAAATTAGTAAAATTTAGAACTGTTTATCTTAATACAAAGCACCCTCATTAGACTGCATAAACAAAGCACCCTTAATAGCCTTCTAACCACGATACACCATCCCATTGAAGCTCACAAATCAAAGACCTGGTCATTATAGGCACGCAGTTTTCTAACGTCTCTGTAACTAGCTTGTGGATATAGGCATCTTGAGACAATGTAGCCATGTTCTCATGTTTACTAGCAACCACTTAATCTTTCAAAGATCAGACACAGTATGAAAGAGGTGTAATTATCCAATGACATTGGCTAAACTCTCGAATACAATTCCTAATCAGGTTGTTGAAACCACACAGACAACGTCAATCTCACATGGTACACCACACACACAGGCTAACATATGCCAAGCCCCTTAAAAGCAATATTCCTGAACAGAAAACATCATTTAGACCACCCACTGTCAAAGCTATGCCTCAGTAAGCCCAAAAGCACTCAGAAAAAGCAATACCTAACACCACATATTCTGTCACTCTCATTGGAGCCTCAAACACTAAGCTCTTAATGCAAGCAAACATGCTTCCCAGGACTCTCGCCGTAGGTGACTCCATTGTAATATATATCGATGCCCCTCTAACCAGACTAAACGAGAAATAGATAACTGTTAGTCGCTTATCTGGAGCCAGGATCTGATAAATCCTGCTTGCATTCATGTCATTACACCACAGGTGCCAGTATGAGCCATCATAGTCCATGTAGAGTTAAATGACATGAGATGTACCTCCCTGGACTATATAAAGAGAGACATTATGCATCTTTCAGACTATGTGTCTCGGGCTAGCATGATCCAGGCACTGAGCAGCATATTACAATAACTGAGGATGATACCATAATATGAGCTAAAAATTATTGATTTCAACAGCTGGGTGTTTTTCTGGTGTCATTCTAAGAGGATCCAATATTTATCAGCTTGGGAGTACATGGTCAACAGAATATGTTGCTTTGCCAAGTATGGTCTGTATCTTTCCCCTCTAGGCTTTTGAATACTGGCAAAGGTTTGACCACTCCCACAGTGCCTGTTTTAGGCAATGCCAAATTGACAAACCTACCAACATAGCAAAATCAACTCAATGTAATCTCGAGGTTCACTGATCAATGCAATCAGCCTAAATAATAAACTACACTCCCTTCTAGCCCTCGTTACACTTGAGAATATAGATATCTGTGCAGTTACTGAGACATGGTTTAAAGCAGCAGAGAGTACTCCGGCAATGCAAGGTTTCATTGCTTCCCACACTTTTAGACCAGTAGCTGCACAGACAAGGGCTAAAGGTGGCGGTGTCTCAATATACATTAATAACAAGCATGCCTCTAGGGTGGTCAAACGATGACATGCTGGAGTTCCTCCAAGTGTAGATCACCACAGACAAAATCTTGTACCATATCCTACCCAGCTATAGGTCACCCTCCATGTCCCAAGAAGCTCACACTGCATACTTGTGCCTACTAGAGACAATTACCATTCAACCTACCACCCTACTCATGAGAGACTTTAATTATCCATTTATAGATTGGGAATCTTACATCTCCTCCGAGCTACAGGTGCAGAGACTGTCATAAATCATAAATCATAAATACAAACAACCTTGACCAAATAGTGAATACAAGCACTAGAGGCAGTGAAATACCTGACCTCATGCTCCCGAATATGGAAGAAAGCTGCACCCCCCCAACATCTCATCCTTCCTGGTAAGGTTTGACCATAAAGATGCCTCCTTTGAAAGCAAAATCAACTATGTAATCCCATTAAAACCAGTAAAGGAACTATTCCTAGACAAATTACCTGTTATTAAATGATGGTTTGTCAAAATGCAATGCCCCTCCAAACCCAGAGAACACACCAGCCTATGTTGGATTGATCTCAGAAACTCTGTACAACCTTGTCAATGGCTACACTGAGGCTGCTGGACCTATCAGATATAACCCAGAACTAGCCCCTGAAACAAGCCACCCTGTTGGCATTCCAGATTAAACAGGGTATACAACAAAAGGAAAACATATGGCAAAAATCAGGAAGGCTAATTCAAATAAAGACAAAAACTCACTCATCAAAGTAAATAGGCAGCTAAGAGGGTTAATTAGGTCAAGCAAAGTCAACTTTGAGGTTAAGATATCCTCCCAGGTAAAGATAACCATAAGACCTTCTATAGCTATGTTAGAAATCTCAGGGTCAGCACACGGCAATGTGCTGACCTGGTGGTTAATGATGCCACATTCACCAAGCCTTATGATATAGTGAACCTGTTAGCAGATTAATTCAGTTCCAATTTTATCCCCCTCTTAGCCCCAACCACCCCCAATAATACCCTCAAACTTAACCCCTCCAACTATAACTACCATGTACTGGCTTCACTCACTAAAGCCAAGAATGATGCTATTGAAGATATGACTTATTAGGACCCCTGGACTCATTATTTAACTATAATCTTAAAAAAGGCTTTGTGCCATGTGACTGGAGGACTGTGACTGTCTTCCCCGTCATAAGGGAGGACCTTCAGCAGATCCTGGAAACTTCAAACCCATTAATCTGACCAGTGTTATTTGTAAAGCCATGGAAAGTATTATCATTGAAATTATCAACAAAGGAAGTTTATGCTTACTGAATCTGGTGGACTCATTTTAAAGGGTCATTAAAGCAATGGGTGAAGGGAAAACTGTGAATTGTGCCTACCGAGATCTGTCTAAGGAATTTGATCCAATATCCAAATAGAAGAATAACCAGTCAACATGGCTGAATCCAATAAAGTTGCAGTTCCAAAGTTTAATAAAACAGCATGAAAAATGTTAAATAAAACAGAATAAAAATGCTAAAAACATCCAGGAGAAAGACAAGCACTTTCACACCTATCCAGGTGCTTCTTTAGATCTAATATAACAGGTATAAAATGCTGCTTAAATACACACGATTTCAGGTCTACCTCGTAAGGTCACATGACCTGAGCAATGGTATTAAAGGAATATAGTAATTTAGACCTATCCCTCTAACACTTTGTAATTCTAAAATCCATTTAGTTTCAATTCATTCTGTATTAGTGCTGACATCACCATCTCTAATGCTAACATTAAAAGGTTGCAGCATAATAAACTTAGACTTATGGTTACTTCCAGCAGGTAAAATATATTTTGACACTGCATTTGTTTTCTCTTTTCTAGAGACATCATAGATATGGTCACATACACTGTCTTTTAGTAACCTCACCTACAATAGTTTTATTTCTATCATCACATGTAAGGACATGCCAGTGTTTTTTAATAATTTCACAGATAAAGCTAATATCATTTGAGAAGGTAATGTTCATTCTCAGAGTGTCTCCTTGTGACACCCTAGAACTCTTGGCCTCTGGGTCTTGATGACAGAAATATGGTTTGGCCTGAGCTTTCCTATTAGATAGAACCCCTTAGTATGGGAAGTCTGCAACCCTGGGTAACAACATCATCGATAAAACACCCTTAAAAGTTGATTAACTAGTCATGGATCTATTAATTCATGTAGTAGTAATCTAGCCTTTGACAAACATGTGTCCAAGCTAGAAGGAAATCCCTCTGTATTGATCAGCTTATAAGCAAGGTCATGGCATCTAGATCCTAAGAGGTCATCATTGTACTTAGCTCTCATCAGGCCCATCATAGAGTATAATGCCCTCTTCGGTATGTACCTGACCAGGCAAATACAGCAACTGGAACATCCACAAACGTTTCTTACAAGAAGAATACTGGGAGTAAAACAATGCCCTGTGCTGATCATTTCAAAACTCTGTCTCTTTACTCAGTATCATACATACTTCCAAGAGGTGACCTTTGCCTGGCATACAAGGCATCCCTGGACCCTGTTTAGATTAATCTTTTGTACATCTGCAAAACAAACACCATCAGAACTACTAGATTAAAAGACCTAAGGTTTGCTTGCAACATAAATAGGACATGTTGGAGAGACAGATATGTTCCTCAGAGAATTCCCATTCTCTGATATAGGCTCCCCCTCCATGTGAAGCACAATTTCTCCCTACTCGTATTTAAGTACAACTTGGATCTATGAATGTATAACTGGAAATCCCCCCCCCCCCCCAGTCTGGCTGCTATACTTCTAATGGACAGAGGAAGTCAGTACATCACCTTTATAAATCAAATATAAATCAAATTTGTAAGTCACATTTGGGTTGCATGGCTAGGCTTTCTAGGTATTGTTAGCCTAGGTACACCTATGAACCTAGTTTCAAAATTAGCACCTTTGAAGCAATGACATATTTTATTCTTGAAAATAGATTCACTAGAGAAAATAAGCTGGCACTCTATCCTACAGGTCTTTGATGTTTCATAGGGCATAAAGGGCATTTGCACAATCCTTTTCTTGTTTTCTTACTTGCCAGATCTTTAAGGGGAAAAAAAGCATTTCCCTAACTGCTAGCCAAGTCATCCTATTCAGGTTCCAGGAGAGTAGAAGCCTATCCTTGCACATAAGAGGCTTGAGGCACAGAAATGGTGCTTGATGAGTTGTTAGCCTACTGCAAGACAAATGGTCTCAAATGCTATTCTCATACTTGTGGGCATTTACAATTTATAAATTCACCTGGCAAGCCTATTGCATATAGAATGACTCCAGGGTAGACAGTGAAAGATCATATGGGGACAGAGGATATTTATGTAAACTCTGTGGAGAAGATACCCCAGTCAGGAATGAAACTGCAGACTGGTGAGCTATGAGACAGCAAAAATAACTGATGGTCTACTAATGAATTTTGCCGAATAGCGATATAACAGGCACATTGAGACCTATGCTAAAAATCACCCCTGGATGATCAGTATAGTATTGTTGTCCTACATATGAAAAGAGGACCAATAGCTGATATTACAAGGAGAATGAGATTCAAGTTATCTTTTGTATAAAGTTACAAATGCAACATCTGATAATTATTGCTGTTATTGTTCTCAATATAATGCTGGAGTGAAAGAAAATTGCAAAGGAACTTTATTATGGTTTATTTTATTTTCTGTTATTGTATTTGTACTTATCTCATTTTTTAAAAAGTGACTTATTTAATAAAGATGCTTAAAAGGTAAAATGTCAACAGCAGTGACTATTCTTGGAGGCACTGTGGAATGTGCCGATTAAATGTTATTATACAATGACGGCCATTAGCATTCGAAAAACATGCATGCTGATTGGTCAGCCCAACCAGAGTGCCCATTGTAAAATCCAGCAGATATCAATACAAAAAAGTCCAGTTGCCCCTACTTGCTTATATTTATATATGCTACATTTCAGGTTGAGAAGCACAAGATCTGAAACAGTTAAGAGGTACAAGAGAATCCCAGGGCAGAAATAAAAAAGAAAATCAAGTACTTCATGCAAAACTAAAACAATATACCTGATTTTCCTTGTATTTCTGCCCCATCCCTCTAACAACTTTGAACAGTACAGATTTCAATTTTTTTTTAAATAAATAAAGAGGCAATGGAGATCTATCTCTCTTTCTGTGTTGTTTCCCTTCCAAAGTACTGATGTACTGCGTAAGCGTGGGAACATAAGTCCCATGCACATGTGCAGTACATCAAAAAAAGCAGCAGGATATCTAAAGAAAGTGGAAGAATGCCACAGAGCCATTGTACAAAGACATTATTTATGAAAAGTAAATAATTTTTTTCTTAAATAATGTCATTGAATAATAGCAATAACCAACTCCTTGTGTCTGATATATTGAATATTTACCTACACTTGCCATTTTTTAATCACTTGGGCTTCACCTTTGTGAATAAACTACACCAATTAAGGGTACATTTTCAATATACCACAGCTAGTTGCTGGCTATTGCTAGAATATTAATAACCGCATGTCATACATGTGGAGACATCTATAAGGCATTTGCATTTTAGGCCAAGATGAAGCACTGATGTCCCAAAGAATCCTGTGAGAGATCAGACTTGTTTAAGGCTTACAAGAACTGCACAGCCATCACATTGTTTCTCTACTAAGACTGCAGTGTGTAAATGTTTGAAGAAGGCTTGTAGCATTCAAGCCAAACCAGCAGGATTTGCTTAAATGTGAACAACTAGGGGAAGAGACATCAGTTCTGATTTTGGCTTGAGTGGGTGAGCAAAGGTTGCTGTTTGACTTATAGGCTATTGTGCAGATACATATTATATTAATGGTGCATATGTATTTTTTAGTCTTTTTGCAAATAAGTTTACAGATTTCCAAAACAATATGATTTGTGGTACTTTAAGGGCTGTTGCTGTTCTGTTAGCGTCACTCTTCAAAAGGTCCTTAAGTTCTGCTTTTTCCCTTGCCTTGAGCATAAGACAGCCACATAAAGATGAATTAAGTTAATGTTGCACAACATCAACATGAGCTGACATCAATCTTACTTTACCACACAGAATGCATATATTTTCAGTTTTAGTATCAATTTACCATTTAATATGCTCCTATTCACTTACACTAGAGTGAGAAATTCGATAATATGATATGATTTTGAGAAATGCAGCTAATAAAAGGTGACATGAGTCTACCTTTTATATATTTCACGATGTGGGAAATACATTATCTCATTAACACCCAGCTATGTAACTATGGTGCATGAACATTATGTAGTCAATTGGATATGGATGCTTCAATCCAAGGAGACATGACAACTTTCACTGCTAACTCACTAATTTGTGTTTGTGTACATTGTACATAAGGGTTGCTGTCCAAGTGATGGGTTGGTGGGAAGTGTTCCAATGGGCCAGCAGTAAGGATATGGGGACAGAGCACTGACATCAGTTATAAGGTATTGTTTCCTTTCAGGAACAAGCATCTGTCATTGGGGAAATATTTAAAAAATTATGTTATATTTTTGTTATTTATGACACTTCACCTGTCAGTAATCATAGTAATGGATCACTACTGAAGTGGTGACTAAAGTTAGTGACTCACTGGTAGAACTTTTCAGGAAGTTTCATAGTATAGTACTAGGCTATCTGCCCTGGGACATTTGTAAGCCTAGCCATAGTGATGTGGCTTTTGCCACCCCATGAAATGGTACAAAAATGTACAGAATAAATCTAGAATACTGTGTCTCTGTCTAGTAGTGACACAATGAAGGTCCCCTTATATAATAGAATTAGTTTACTGTGCCCCTGTCAAGCAGTGACCCAGATGTGACCCCTGGGGTAAATTTTCGATCTCCCATCCACTCATCAAGATTTCTCTTGAAGAGAATCAGTGAGGGGCTTTGCCTAATACGAACTGGGATCCTGTTCCAAAGCATGGGAAGCCTTTGGGTTATGAATCTATCCCTCCAGCATGTCCTATTCATACTTGTGCCGAGGTTTAAGTCTTTAGCTCTCGTGGTCCTGATGGATTTGGATTTTTTGAGGTGGACCATGTCCATTAAATCCTGATTGGACATGGCCTTGTACGTCAGGCAGAGATTACCCCTGAGCAGGCGGTATGCCACTGAATAGAGCTGTAGTTTCTTTAGTCTGGCAGAATAAGACATATGTTGGAGACCCTTGATCCTTTTGGTGAGGTACTTCTGTGGTCTCTCCAGCTGTTGCAAGTGCCGGGTAAGGTACATACCAAATGGGGCATTGTACTCAATCATGGGTCTGATGAGGGAGGAATATAGGGGTACAATGACATCCTTGGATCTGGATGTGAATCCCTTCATGATGAGGTGTGCAAGGTAGAATGTTTTTCTAACCACTTTGGCAACGTGGGTGTCAAATGAGAGGTCGCTGTCTACTTAAGTCCCTAGGTCTCTGATTACTTTTTCCGTACTCAGTGGGTTGCTGTCTATGTGATAATTTGTGGGTACTTTGTTTTTTCCAAAAGGGATGACTATACATTTTTTGGCATTTAGTTTAAGGCCGTGACTACGGCACCAGTTGTTCGTTTCAGTGAGTCCTTTTTGTAGGATGTGTGTGTCAGCTGGTGTATCGACTATGGCGCCTAGTTTGCAGTCATCTGCGAACTTTGTCAGCCACAGCCCTCCCATGTTTGCTTTAACATCTGAGAAATAAATGCCGAACAAGAGGGGTCCCAGGACAGATCCCTGTGGGACACCACTTGTGACTGGCTTTGAGTCTGACATTGCTCCAGCGATTTTAACTTTATGGGTTCTGTCCTTTAGCCAGTTTGCAACCCATCTAGTGACATAGGGGTTTACTTTTAAGCTGTTTAGCTTATCTATGATGCCTGAGTGGGGTATTGTGTCGAAAGCCTTAGCCAAGTCCAGGTTTGCTGTATGGACTGCTTTGCCCTCATCAATGGCTCTAGTGACTGTTTCGAATAAGTCAACCAGATTTAAAAGGCAGGATCTGCCCTTCACAAAGTAGTTGATACTTCTAGAGAAAACAAAGTTGTGGTTCTGCAGTGTGGATTGCTCTGCTTTAATGGGATGTCAGCAAGCTGGGAATCATTGTGATGTCCCCACTCTGGCCCAGTAATCAAAGAGCCTGACTCCTCATCACTGACACTGGAGAGGGATGTTCACTTGGAACAAAAATGGATATACCCAGTATTTCCAGATGCAGATCTCTGCATCAAGCGCAATTTCTCTTAAGAGCACACAGGGAACACACTCAATCCAGAGTCTGGATTTCTCTCTCCATCTCCCGCCAGGTCCCCAGTAAGACTCCCCACTGGCACACCTATAGAGTTAAGTCTTCAGCAGATTGTTAAAGCCAAGTCCAGCACCCTCTCTGTGAAACCAGTGCTTCATGGCCCTGCTCCAAGTAGCTGACACACATAATCCTTGAGATTTGATTTTCACACACAAACACACACACACACACACACACACACACACACACACACACACACACACACACACACACACACACACACACACACACACACACACATACACACACACACATACACACACACACACACACACACACACACACACACACACACACACGCACACCTAGGAAAGGCTGGCACAGATTTACTAGCTATGCCCCCTTCTGCCCAGACTATAAGGTAGTTACTGCCACCAGACACTCCAAAGCCAGCTACCCTAAGGCTCTTACAAGGGTACTCAATTATACTGAGCGAAATTAATTTTAGTACAAATGGCAGTGTGTTGGACCAATGCACTAAGGCTTTCAGGAGTGGCCACATAGTCTCCAAATAGATATGAGTACTCTCAAAGGTTAAAAAATTCCCTAAATAACCAGCCACAATGAAAAGTTTAAATATATTTAATAATAAATAATAAAAGAACATGAAATACTAAATATCTATGTACAGTAAACACCACAGTTTCATTCACATGAAATATTAAAATAACACATTTGAATAGATTCACATAGATACAGATAAACAGTACATACCTAATCTCACTATATTTTCCTGACTGATATAAAGAATAACTATTCCCTGGTCACTTACTAGAGCAAGGCAAGATGAAGTAGGTGAGTGGTCTTCCTTTTTTGTCAGGTTCCGAAATCAGAATGCAATGAGACGTCAGTCTCATCTAGTATTAAGATATAATTTTTAGTGATGGCTTACAGAATGACATCACATACATCTGGTTATCTGACTTCTGGTTCCCTTGCTACCCCCCCCTCCATCGGCTAGAAGCTTTTATGATTTAGCACATATGTTTCAATAATGCACACACAGGGATTCTTGCTAAGATCTGCTGCAGCTCCTGGAAGTCATAAAACAATTTAAAACCTCCACCCTTCCAGAGTAGCAATTAGTTCACCCCAAAGAGAATGCAGAAAGCTTCTTAGTACAGAATTTTTGTCTTTGGCTGCATTGAGAACTGTAAGATGCAATATTTATGGCCTAAGCCATGTAATTTAATTTCAAACTATTTTCAAAGTTAGGTAGATTGAGATTAACCTCTTCTCTTCCAGTATCCTCTGTTAAAACTTATACATTTAAATAGTTACCATAATGCATGTATATTTCTTTTTCTGTCCAGCAGGGCACACTATTAGTACATTTTTAACACAAGCAGGTTTACAAATATATTTTTAAACACAAGCATTTGTACAAATCAGTTTCATATATAAGCTGATATATAGCTGTGATGGCATATGTTATATATTCACTGTCTACTTCTCCTGGCATAGCGGGCAAAACTTTACATTGTCACATCTCGTCCCCCTTTGAAGACTCAAGCTAGTTTTTCAAGTGATCATTGAGAAAACTTGCTTGAGAGAAATGGGCCTATCTGGGAATACATTGACCCATACCTTGTCTTGAGAACCCATCTGCATTGGCATTGCTGACCCCACTACAGTGCTGCACTGTCATGTCATATGCCTGCAGCCCTAGACTCCACCATTGTAACTTGGCATTTTGTTGGCTGGCTCGATGTAGCCGTACATCCCCCCCACCCAGACTTCTCCTGCTTCCTACTACAAATACTCAGTACCAGGGCCTCCCTATCATGGTAAGGCTTCATCATGTTAACATGGTACAATTTGGGCCCCTGCCTCCTGCCTGGCAGTTCTACCATGTAGTTAACATCACTAACCTTCCTTACCACTTTGAAGGGTCTCTCCCAAGCTGCCTGCAGCTTATTATATCAGACAGCAATGAGAACCATAACCTGAAAAACACACAGCACAAAGTGGTAAAAAAACACAAACAACCAAAAAACCGGTGTGTCCTCCATGGAAAATAATAAATGTAGCTTTAGCGTTAAAACACTTTTATTAGTATGCTTTTTTCACCAGACATCTTCAGAAAATCTCAACAGTTCCTTATCATAAAAGCAGCACATATATACACCAATTCCTTAACTGCTTAATTAATCAATTAGTAACCATAACCTGCTGTCCCACAGCATACTCTTGGGCTTGAGCCTTCCTGTCATACCAGACCTTTTTCTGCTGTTGGGATCCTACCAGGTTCTCTTTGTATGCAGCTGAGGTTTAGAACATATGCCACAACAGACTCCTTGTGGGATTCACACTCACCCTCCCACTCATCACAAATCAAGTCTAAAGTCCCCCTCACCCTATGCCCATTCAGCAACTTGAAGTTGAAAAACCTATGGATTCCTGGGGTACCTCTCTGTATGCAAACAGCAGAAGGGGCAAATATTTGTCCCACTCTCTCTCTTAAACTAGTCTGCAAATGCTCTAAGCATGATCCTTAATGTAGAGTTTAACCTCTCCACAAGACCATTAGTCTGGAGATGGTAGGGGGAGGACTTTTGATGCTTCACCCCACAGCATTTCCATAGACAAGCCAGCAGATCTGACATGAAATTGGCACATCTGTTAGTCAGTATTTCTCTCTGGAAACCTACCCGCTGAAAATCTCTAACAAAGCATTTGCCACTTTCTCTGCCTCAATGGAGGACTGAGCCACCATCTCAGGGTATCTTATAGCAGAATCTACTACCACCAGGATATACTTCTTCCCCATGGAACACAGGGTACTTGGAGGACCCACAATATCCATTGCTACCATCTGAAATGGCTCCTCAATCACAGGCAAAGGCATCAAAGGACCCTTGACCTTGTTTCCTGCCTTGCCTGCTTTTTGGCATGTTGGCACTGCTCACAGGTCCTGCAGTACCCTGTTGCATCCTTGCAATCCCAGGCCAGTAAAAGTTCTGCATAATATGCTTTATGCCCATATGACCTACAAAAGGAATGTCATGGGCTATGGCTAGAAGTGCCAGATGGTAGGCAGTAGGTACTACCAACTGCTGTATTACTGGACCCTCCAGCCCCTAACAGGTCCACTTTCTATACAGTAACCCTTTGTTCCAGTATATAGAATTTCCTTTTCCTTGAGGATCAGGCACCTCCCTAGCTACCTTACTCAAGCTTCTTAGTATAGAGTCTGAGAGCTGAGGCTGTCTCAA
This sequence comes from Protopterus annectens, assembly GCF_019279795.1. Classification (NCBI taxonomy): domain Eukaryota; kingdom Metazoa; phylum Chordata; order Ceratodontiformes; family Protopteridae; genus Protopterus; species Protopterus annectens. Next base: position 1,075,550,406 of record NC_056729.1, read on the forward strand.
CTCTGTCTTTGTAACTCTTCCCAGCTCCCCTTCCACAGGAAGTCTGGTATCCTCCAACAGTGATGCCTCACTGTCAGCCTGGGTATTACCACTCATGTCTGCCCTTGCAGTCCCTCTTTCCCAGGGAACATCAGTACCTTCCAGACATTGTGGCTCACCTTCAGGCTCACTGCTACAGTATAGCTGTATCCCTGAAATAGCCACATCACTACCCCTGGCTTCAGGTGTGAGGTCTGTCTAGGTCTCCCCCAGGATACCAGACCCACATGGCTGTCTCTAACCCTGACTGCATGTAATTGCATGCACACAAGGTACTGCATTATCCAAATAATTCCCTACCAAGACATCTGCAGGTATATTTTCAAACACACCTACTTGCTTGCTTCCTTTTCCACATTCTCAGTCAAGGTGAACCCTGACCAAAGACATTTGGAATAGGGTCCCTTCTAAAGCTCTGACTTGAGTAGATTGCCTAAGTAAGCACTGTTCCTCTTTAACCACTGCAGGTGTCACAATGGTTATGTCATAGGATGTGTCTCTCTTAGCAGTGATGTGTTTTCCATTCAATAAGATAGGCTATAACCTCTGGTGATAGTTTGGTAACCCTGTTGCCTCTAGACAACTTACTACTAGCATACTGTTATTCCCACCTGCTGGCTCCCCCACCTTGTTGTCTTGGACATCTATATGATACATGGCCACACTGCTTACATTTAACACATTTAACCCTTGATTCTGGCCATGTACCTGAACTAGTGACTTCCCCTGTTACTGGTGGACTCTGTTGGGGTGATTTAGGCTGCCCGCCATGGGTTCTCTTATATCCATGTGCAGCACTGGGTATCCCCTTCCTGTGCAGTGATGCCCTGCTTGCTAAGTAGAGATCCCCTTTTTCCCCAGTTCATCTGCAGAATTACCCTTACTGTCTGCCAACCAGATTCTCATGTCCTCAGACAAGGTGCTAAGGACTTGTTTCTTCATATAAAGATCTGCCAGCCCTTCAAAAGTGGTGACCTCACACTCACTTGCCCACCTATGAAAATAAGTGCTTAATTCAGCAATATAATCACATACACTTTCATCTGCCTTGTATCTATGCTCATAAAACTTTTTTCTGTAAGCTTCAGGTGTTAACTTTAAACATTCCAATAAACATTGTTTAACTTTATCATAGTATAAACAATCAGTATCAGACAATTTAGAAACAGCAATTACAGCTTTACCATGGAGTAAAGGGCTCAGGAACCATATCCAGAAAACATTGTCTGAACAGGAATTATCGCCGTTCCTATCTTGTATGAACCTCCTTGAGGCAGAAAGTAACTCCTGATGTTCGGTGTTCATAGTTAGGTTGTTTATGGTCTAGTGCCTGATTGTTTTGTATCTGCCTATGAACTTATGAAGAGTTGCAGTGATCTATGTCCATTCAAAATTAAATTCTAGCCCCATTATGCCCAAAGACTTTGTAACGCACATTGGAGGAACATGGCAATTTATGCTTTGAAACAATGACAAAGACTATGCTAGTAGGCTTTTGTGGCATTAGAGAGACAGAAAGGGAGTTTTCCCCCCATGTGACAGAAATGCTATTGAAGGTATTACATGGGGGAAAGCACATATGCCAGCAGTAACACTACTGCCATACAGGAGGAGCTGTTCTGTAACCAGCACTCTGTTCTGTGAACCTGGGCAATGGCAGTGTGCATTATCACTTTAAGTTTTTAATGAGTTAACCTTTTTATGTACAAGTGTAGACAGATTTCTAATTTTCAAAAACAAAATAAAACAAACTTAGACTGTGCTAGAGGTGGACATTACCACAAAGTGCCACCTATTTTGCTATGGTTAAGACTGTGTGGATGATAGAATTGTATCTGTCTTGAATGCAGTAGTATAGCCAACAAACAGCTTTTGCTATTCAGTCAGCCAGTTAACAATTATCAGAAAGTATGAGCTGAGACTCGCCACCTCCAGCTAATGTCAGGAATAGGTAATGTGCTTCATTTACAAGTATTTATGAATCTTGTTGCCTGTACTTGGTTTAGTTTTCACATGATACAGCAGCAATTCTAGCAGAGTTTTCATTAGGAGCCTGTATCAATCTGGCTCAACCAGTAGGTACAAAAGTCATTCCTTTTTGAAACATAAAAGTTAATCTTGTGAAAGGATATGGGGTGAAAATGATAGTGTTTGTTAGCTAGATGTCTTCTCTTGCTGTTTGTGTTGATATTGCCTTTTCCGTTATGTAGCATAGCAACCCATTTACTTTTTTTACTTCTGTGTAAAGCTCTGTAGTACTTCACCCCACATTGGGTGTTGACATTTAATTTTAGTAGAACTGGACTAGTTAGACTTAATGGTGGATAGAATTCGCATCAGTCCTCTTGCTTGTCATGTCCTTATTATAAGAGCAGGACTCTTACGATGTTCATGTTTTTGTCTTTATGAATGAACCTCAGAGAACTCCTTGGTACAGTTTGGCAGGCTGCTTCATAACAAATCCTCTTTCATGTTTGACTCCTGCATTTTAATGCTTGCTGTTTATCAGAAGATGATTGGTAGAGAAGCTGGTCAATCATTCCAGAAGGACATGTCTCATTGGTAGTGAAAACACCATTATTATTACAATCATTGTAATCATGCATCAATTTTTTTCCCTTCTGTTTCTCAGTACAGAATACTCATCAAATCTCACCAAATATGCAGATGACTGGAAACTTGGAAGCATTGTCCTTAGCCCTACTGATGGCAGCTCCCTACAAACAGCAAATGCATGCTGCAGTAGAAATTACTTTGCCTTCAGTATCAAAAATGCAGCATTCTCAAATTTGACAATCCTACCACCACCACCACCACCAGTTTTATATTATTTTTTGTTCCTCATGACTAATCTTAGGCTTCTGGACCAAACAGTTACAGTCCCTTAACATCACTTGCGAACATAGCTGAGGAATGAGCTTTTGGATAGCAGACATTTTATTATGTGTACCTGTCGATACTATTATGCACAACTGTGTAAATGTGCAGATAGCTAGGTCTTTATAGGTTCATAGGTTAGTACTAAGCTAATTGCCCTTGCGAGCCATTTTAAGCCTAGCCAATTATCCTTTGTGAGACTCAAACCCTGCACCTTGCGTTTGTAAGGCAAATACCTTAACCACTAGGCCACCCTCATTTCCTCAAATACACAATTACATGAACATTCCATCCACAAACAGATTACAATAGGATATTACTGTAATAAAGAAAATCAGTTCTGTGTGGGATATCCCAACACTCTGTGACTGTAAAGATACTAACTCCAAAGCAGTAAGTACTCCCTTACCTGTAGATCAGCAATCTTGCAGGCATGCCCCTCAGCCTCTTCCCATAAAAAATCTAGACAATACCACAAATAATGGGGGACTAGAATCATGGACAAATTTTAAATATTGCTCTTATAAACTTAGAAGGTGACTAGAGCAGTGGGTTTTGTGTTGGCATATATGTTCCATATGTTCTAAAATCTGCAACTGAAATGTTTGCCTATTTAGTGAATTAAATTCTCAGTGATTTGATAGAAAAAAGAAATGATTTTATGAGCAACAAAAGAAAATATGAAGCAAAAATCTGGACATTCTAGGAAAACCCGGACAGTTGAGAGGTATGCTTGCAGGTAGTTTTGCAGCAGACTTTCACTTCGGTGTGTATTGGAATGCTTCCTATAGTGTAAAGACACACAAATGACATTGTTGACAGGAATAGATGTTCTTATTTTACCAGCTGCACTGTACACCATATCCTTCTTCCATTTTTCTTGAATGTAAATTCAAGCACCTATTTTATGTTTCTGGCTTCCTTGTAAATGAAACTTGGTTATTCCTGAACTTTGTCATACATTTTCTGCTTTGCATATAAAATTATCTGATTGTTATAAATAATGTTCCTTACAGATGCAGTATCTATGGTGTATATTAGAGCTATATGTTGTGTTTCTGCCAATGTTACCATTTCCTCTGATGTTAGTAGCTTCACAACTGTTTTGCCTCCATCACTGGTAAAAACACGGTGGATGGACTTCACTCATTCATCACTCGTACAAATAGCTAGTCAGTGGATAATAAATCCTACCTCCTCCATCTAAAACTTAGGACATAAATAAAACTGGAACCATTTTTATTTTGACTGGAAGTGTACATTCCTTGCTTATAATCAGGATGCGTCTTTAGATGTATTTCTTACATATTTCACTAGACACATCCAAAGAACCAAAAGACTTGTCTTCTAATATACTACATTTTCTATTTCAAACCCTGTTGTACCACAAGGCCATTTTTTCATTTATTTTATAAATATATCTTTTCATCAAACAACACAGAATCAAAAAGAAGAAAATATATGCAGCATTATATTAAATGGACAGTTTACCTAAAAATATTTCAGTAGGAGATAATATGCCATGAGTAGATATCCTTTGCTTTTGTTCACACAAACTCTTTTATAACTACATACTTTTTGTTATGCTTTTCGTTAATCACTCCCTTTCCTGTTTTTTTTTCCATTAGTACTTTTGTAGTAATTTCATTGTCACAGAGGTCATATACCCTTGTGCTGTGGCATAAAGTTATTATGCTGAGTAACATGCAATTAAGCACACGTTATCTATCTATCTATCTATCTATCTATCTATCTATCTATCTATCTATCTATCTATCTTTTGTTGACCAGGTTAGTCCTACTAGGTCATTGTCCTCTTTTCAAAGGAGACCCAAGGTAGTATTCATACTGACTGGGGAACATTTGGTAGTGACACAGGGAAAACTTCCCCTGCTCTTTTTAATATTTGCTATAGGATCTTTTACATCTACTTAAGTTACACCAACTCAGACAGATGGTGACTTGCTTTTACATCTCATCTGAAGGGCAGTGTATGCAGGATTGTAGCACTCCCTCCTTAAACTGCACTAAAGTGTCAGTAATTGAAAATGAATCCAGCAACTTGTTGTTTTCCTGGTTAGAGGTCACCACAGCGGAACTCCGATCCGCTAATGATTGGCAGTAGACTTTTACGTACCGAGTTGCCAGCTCTGACATACAACCTTCAATGAAGGTACGCCCATTCACACATGTCTCAACACAGAAGACTCTAGCTGAGAATCGAACTGGACAATGTCATACTGTGAGGCAACAATGCTACCGCAGCACCACCACCACTACAGTGAAATGGGGCCTACAATCTTCTGATTTTCTACCATCAAAGGCAGTGTTGCTACCTGTTGTGCTACTGACAGTACACATTACCCACTAAACCCAAAAATAAACTGTCAGCATTTTGCCCTTATTAAGAACACAACACGTTTATATATTTTGATCAGAATTCGTCCACACATTCTGTTTTTGCATTCCTTTATCAGGTCAGTTACTGGAATTGTGCACTATTAACAGTGGAAATATACAAGTGTTAGCATGTATTTCACAGACATCCTTGGACATCCTTGAAACATTTGTTGTTACTTGTAGTATCACAATGATGAAGTTGTAAGAATGCCAGTCCAGCAACAGCTTCACTTCTCTTTGCTAGAGAAGGACAGCAGTAGATTCCCCATTATCCCCTTTATTGCTGTTTGGTATTTAAGGTTCGCTTCTTATTCCACACCTCTGATTACTCAGATGGCTGTCTAGCTTCTCAGATAGCATGAGTTCTACAAGTAAAACAAATGAACTTGAAATGAAGGTTGAGATTTTGCCTCCTTCCTGGAAGTCTCTTGCAGGAAATGTGTTTATCAGATGGCTCAACTGGGGAGTTACATTTTATATCATACACAAATTCGGTCAGTTCAATGAATTCATAAATTATGTTTTGCAGTAACATGTTGTATATACTGGTATACTTATTTGCTACTCCATTCAACCAGTGCTTAATCAAAGTGTTTGTAACACTGAAAATGTTTGTTTAAAGTCTAAATTTAAGTAGAATGCATAAACCTCTTGTTTGATTCTAGCTTACTATTAAATTTACTATTAAGTTCCTGCTACATTTTAATGTTATTATTAATAGTTACATTGAATTATTTATATCACTGTAAATCTTTATTCAGTGCTATTTTTTTTATTTTATTATACTGAGATTTACTGTTCTTTGTATGTCAGTTTGAATATTTTCATTCACTGAAAATGGACCACAGCCCACCTGGACATCTCAGCCATCAAACAGCAATTAAAATAAAATAAAAATAAAATAAAATAATAAAACCTTTTATGCCTTCTTATGAACCTCTCTAGAGGATACTTAACAAGTGCTCAATAAAACAATGCAGGATTAATCAGCTTTTGCTTTGTGGGAATGAATAAAATATTAACATTTCAGTTGCAAAGGAAGAAGTGCCATTGTGATTCAGTTCTAAGTCTATTACGGGATATAACTTTGTAGTAACAGGATGCAATAATGAATTAAATGCCTTCTTAATGACAATCTTTGTAAATGTAAATTAATCAACATGGTGCCATGTAGCTGCAAAATATTATAAAGCATATTTCAACACTGTGCCAAGTAACTGCAATATAGTATAAAATATATTTTAATCCTAATCCTAATCCTGGTCCCTCTATCTCCAACCCCTCCCCTCATAATCAGACTACAAACCACATCTCCCAAATCACAGCCAATAGAAAGCCAACCGACCTCCTTCTGATAAGCCTAAATATTAGAAATATATGCAACAAGGTGCATGAATTCCATGCCACCATAGACTTCTACTCCCCTGATGTAGTGATCCTTACAGAAACATGGTTAAAACCACACATTACTAATGAGCAAATCCTCCCTACTGGTTACAATATACTAAGAGTAGACTGACTAAACAAAAAAGGAGGTGGTATAGCTATAATATTTAAGCAGCATCTAGACATCCAGATCTTAAAGTTAGCAGCTCCCCAAATAGGTAAGGAAGAAATAATATATACCAACCTTAAAATAAACCAAAATAAAACCCTAAACATAATAGGTTGCTACTTCCCACCTGGCCACAACATCCCTCTACTTGAAAACCTCCTCAGCAGGACTACCCACCACCTACGCCATGAAACTTTAATTCTAGGAGACTTCAATACTGACTGGCAATCCTGCTCTAGCAACCATCCAACCCATCATGTAAATCTTCATGGCTTCACCCAACTAGTCCAGTCACCTACTAGGATAAATAACTCCAACAAACACACTACCCTTGAATGAATACTAGTCAATAAGAGCCCCCAGTCATATATAGCAGGCTGCTTATCTGACAGCCTCAGTGATCACTCCCCAACCTTCTTACTAAGAAAACACCTTTATAAAGCAAAACCCATCATCTACCGTCAAATATGCAAAAAAACTAACTTCAACCCTCTCTCATTCAGCTCATTCCCAAAAGACTGTAACTGGCAGCCTCTAAAATACCTCAAACTAGATGACGCTGTTGACTACTTTAATAAAACATTCCTAAGCATCCTTAATTACCATGCCCCCATAAGACGTTCCCAAACTAGTGCCCAACAATCCCCATGGCTACAAAAAATCACAAAGTCTGAAATGAAAAACAGGGATAAAGCGTGGGACAACTGGCGCAAAACCAAAACCCCCTCTACTAGGCAAAAATTCTTAGAACTACGCAATAGAACCAAAAAGCTTATAAAACAGGACAAAATCCAATACTACCAGTCTGCCCTTACCTCCTCCCAACATAACCCCAAAAAATTCTGGTCCTCAATAAAGTCCATCCTCCACCCAGGTAAAGTAAGTACACCCACTCCTAACTTAACTCACTCCTCCGAAAATATTGCTACCTCTTTCAACAATCACTTCACACAAACCATACTATCACTAGCTAGACAACACAACCCCCCCATAAATCTACACCATCAACTAGAACTAACAATCTCCCAACTAGCTTCTCTTTCTCTCCTGTTTCTACCTCCAAAATAAAACAACTACTAATTAAACTTAAAGCCACCAGATTAGCAGCAGACAACCTCCCAGGTGAATATATTCAACTTGCAGCTGACGCTCTAGCCTACGCCGTATCACTCTTGATTAACAGATCTCTGTCAGAAAGTTATGTTCCTACACTATGGAAAGTCTCACACATAATTCCCCTACACAAAGGAGGCCCCTCCACAGATCTAACCAATTACTTCCCCATAGCTATTCTCTCACCACTCTCCAAAATACTAGAGCGATGCATTCATTCTCAAGTCTCAGATCACCTCCTTGCTAACAACCTCCTCTCCAACACACAACACGGTTTCTGACCTAACCCTAGCACCACTAACACCTTACTCTGTTTCTCTAACACTATGCTGCAAAATAAAAATGCAGGTTATCTCTCCTCAGCTACCTTCCTAGACCTCTCTAAAGCTTTTGACATGGTCCCACACAAACAACTCATCTCTCTTCTCAATAACCTATCCTTCTCTCAACCAGTCATCAATGGTTTCAGAGTTACCTATCTGACCACCACAAGCAGTTGTTTGGCAGGCAACCTATCCCCTCAACTACCAGTCTCCATAGGAGTTCCCCAAGGGTCCATCCTGGGACCCCTACTCTTCTCTATTTTCACGAATAATCTAGCCTCAGCCACAACACATGGCACACTCATACAATACGCAGATGACTCAACCATCATCTGCACAGCCCACTCCCTATCAGAACTGCAAAAAGTCACAGAGGAAGCATTTTCATCTATTGAAACTTGGTTACCAGATGCCCAACTAATACTCAACCCAAACAAAACAAAATTACTAATCTTCCAACCCACTAAACTTACCCTAGACAGCTCTCACTTTAACATCACAGCAAAAGACAGCACCACCATCCATCCTACAGAACACACCAAATTACTAGGAGTAGAAATAGACAATAAACTGAACTTTGACATTCACATTTCCATGACCATTAAAAAAGTGCACAAAAACCTAGGAGCATTATATAGAAATCAGCAACTACTTACCAAAGCAGCTAAAACTTTGGTAGCAAATTCTCATCTTATCTCCACCCTACTCTACGCCTCTCCAATATTTACTAACCTTAGATAATGCGATCTAAATAGGCTCAAAACGTGCTACAACAAAATCGCCAAATTCGCCAGAGGGGCTTCCTACCGTACTCACCACTGTCTCTCACTAGCAGAACTGGGCTTGCTAGAGCTTCCCACCTCCTTCAATTGTACCAACTCACACTCGCCCACAAACTAATAAACCAACCACTAAAAGTCCCATCCCTCCAGAATCTACTCCAACCCTACATAACCACGAGACCACTAAGATCCAGCCACAAAAACCTCCTACATATCACAACAGCCATTAACTCTGCTGGAGAAGCATTATTCTACTGCACTATAGCCAAACTCTGGAACTCTCTCCCATCCTCAATTACCTCTGTAACTTCTTGCACCCACTTTAAATCCTTACTAAAATCACTCTTCAAAACTTGCCAGATATGCCCTTGCAACCCCCCCCCCCCAATATCATCCACTCCCTCCACCCACTACCTCTCTCAGCCCCCTATCAACAACCTACTTTTAGCAACCTTGGCTACTCATGTTCCCAGCTACCTACCACATAATACTAACTTCTTGTAGCAACAACTGCTAATGGCTTTTATGTACCTCAAAAACTGATTGTATCAATTATTCACTGATGAATCTCAACTACATTTGTAACCATGTTTAGTATATGTCACCATATTTTAAAATTGTACTATGTTCTACAGCTGTTTTACATCTGTTTTCCTCTTGTCTTGCATCCTTAACTGGACTAATGTCTATATTTAAATGCTATGTTTTTTAACTGTATAATGCAAATAATACTTAATGTGGAGCTATTCTCCCTGGGCCTCCGCTGAAAATGGACCTGTGTCCAGTCGGACTTTCCCGGTCAACAAATGTAAATAAATAAATAGTAAATAAATATTTCAAATGTTTAGTGCTTGATAAAACATGTTTAGGAATATGACTGATTTACTTCAAGAGACCTGAAATAAAAAAGCAGCACTTTCTACTGTTTTTAAAATGAGCATATACAGAGTACTGCACTTTAATTTTTTTTGTACAGGTAAACACTTTTAGAAATGTGAGTTCAGCTATATATGCACACTGCAAACAAACAGGTTTACACTGTGCAAAGATCTAAGCAAAACAGCAGGCCCACTATAGAAGCTATCAGGTACCCAAAGTGACTAGGGAACTAGTGTTGACCTATTTTGTTATTTCTGCATTATAAAATTGTATAGGTTGAAATAGGGAGGGGATCTGATTCACTGAATATGCATTGTATACTATTTGCTGCCAGTGGTAAGAGAATTAGTAAAAACAAAAAAATAAAAGTATTACCAGCTTAAACTATTAATTAAAAAAACTGAAACCATTGCTCACATAGATAAATTTAGCTGCCATTTTAACTGATCTTTGCAGCTAGCTGTTTCTGGCCAAAGGAAGTAAATGTATGCAAATTAGTTCAAGCAAAGTTTTGGTCTCTGTAAAGCTGCTTACTGCTACTACCGTGGAAATGAATTTCAATGGCAAATCTGTTGCCATGAGACTGTCACAGAGCTTTAGTACTTTGCATTAAGAAATATTTTCATATGTCTGCAGGTACACGAACATATGCAGTTGCCCTTAAAGAAAATACAAATAATGAAACAGGGAACAACTCTACCAGTATGATGAACTACATTGATTGTTGCCAATTAGAAGAGTGCAAGTGCATACAGACATTACTGTAGTAATTAAATACTCATTGTAGTAATTTCCTGCTATTGTTTTACTAAACATGCAGTCATGACATTATTCAAAAATAAAAATGAAATATATATATATATATATATATATATATATATATATATATATATATATACACTTAATGTCTTGTCCATGAGTTACAGGCTACTGAAATTCAAACGTTTATCATTCTATTTACATATGAGAATGCTATTGTCAGCTGCTGTCTGACAGATTAGTGAAGGATATCATATTTAAGTTATAATTTTGTGGATTGTATCATGCAGGTAGTTATTCTTACTACTATCACATAATCCTGCTATTCCTCTCCCCCCTCCTGATCAGTCAAATTCCAACTCTGCTATTATTCAACTGGACTACTCATTCTTTCTGATTGGCTATGTCTGGGTTCTCATTGGCAGACTGGCACTCCCTCCATCTTGGAATACACCACATCCCCAGCAGGATACAAGTCCAATGATCTATTTGCTCCTTAGCCATAAGCTTGCCTGGGTCCCCATTCAGTGCAAAAGCTGGATTCATCTACTACCAGTGGCAAGAAAATATGGCCATTTATTTCCTGGTTCTGAGCTCTCAAGGCACATCACACCTGGGAGGTAAGACTTCTGTGTAGGGAGTGGGTCTGTCAGTTGGTTATGTGACCGATCTCCCAACCTCTGGAGCCCTAACCTCACCACAGTTCTTCTTGTGTTATACAACTGTTGTATGCTCTTTGAAGCATGCATAAAAAGACACATGGCATCCTCATTGTATGTAGTACACTGCTGTAAGTGTGTGGACACAGGTTTATACTCTGTGGGTGCAACACCTATTTATTCCTCTAAGTGTCATCCAAGGGACAAAGTGGAGTCACCTGCAGCCACCCAGAATATATAAGCTGTCATCGGCAGCTTGCACTCACCTTACAGACCCGACCCTTTCAGCACCCACACCACTAGTAGAACATGGGCTGCATGGGACACAGTTAGAGCTTCTTTGCTACCACAGAGCTGGTAATCATGTCATTTTTGTCATGTTTCTGCTTGACAAGCCATTTAGGAAAATAAGCAACATTTACCACATCTCACACCGACTTGCTCAGTGTACATTAATATCTGTCATATTTTGAAATTTGAGTTTAAGAAATTTGTCAGCTTTTTGTCCTTTACATGGAAGTTAAGTAAGGCCTAAATGAAATTCATTTAGTAAAACTCATAACACAACATATAATAAGTATATCTAATAGAGAGGTGATCAATAAATTTAAATATTATTGTAGTTAAGAACTGCTATATGGACATGTTTATTTTACTGTATTTATTTGCACAGGTTTTGATTAAAGAAAATGTCCAGTGAGTTAACACTTTACATCTAAAAGCTCCAGAGCAAAACCACAATGTAATATACATTGGACAAATGCATGAGTTACAAGAGAGGAACTGCTTATAACAGTGAAACATTAAAATGATGGCCAATAAAAATAATTTAAAAAATATGTTGTATAGTATACATAGATTGAACATTGAAAACAGCCACAGACCATGATTAAGCAAGAAATAATTGGTAACAATATTATAGAACAGAAGCAGTGGCAATGATTAATACCTCTCAACTGTCCATATCTTCACAGAATGTTCAAATTTTTGCCTTATATTTTTGGTCCATTCCTCATTACATCTGAGGTTTTCTGGAAAAATCATTGATTAAAGTCACTAAATAATGACATTTCCTTCAGAAATGTAGGCTAACGCAAGCACTATTCTATTATCCTATCAACTTTCTAAGCTTATAAGAGCAATATTTAAAAACTGTCTCTATTTATGGACGATTGATCCCTCATAACTTTTGGTTTTGTCCAGATTTTTCATGCTAAGAGGTTGAGAGGTATGCTTTTTAGTCTATTCGTTTGTTTTACTTACTTTCTTTTATGTTGCATGCTACTGCTACACTTACATTTCTTTTATTATGTGAGATAGGAAAGAAACAATTTTAGAGGAAGATAGTCCACATATAGCCTTGATATTAATAGGTAGAGAATTCTAGGATAGGTCCACTGCATTTCCAGATGGAAAGCTATGAGTTTAAACTTCTTGTAAGTTTTTTTAAGAAGGTGTCCAGCTGAACTGAGAGGCTTAGTCGAGATGATTCTACAAATAGGGGAGAAGAAATCTAAAAATATGATTGCATAGCTAATAGTATAGTTTGTGCTTAAATGATGGCCAGAAAAAAGACATAATAAGATTACAATGATAAGCAGGAGGAACAGAGTTAGATATTCCTCTATTGCCTTTATTATGCACATATATTATCATAGTTGTGAGCTCAAACATAACATCAGTATTCAAAATACAACGAAAGAAAATTCTGAAAAATAGGAACAAAGTTACTGATTTGGTTCTAGTGGATACCATGAATAAATATTTGACCTTTTTAAATGGCTGCCAGAAGTTGTTTTTAACTGTAATGGTTGTTAATTCAGTGAAGAAGATACGGGCCAACATTATTTTGCATACTTATTTTTTTGTATTCTGAAGTATAACATAATCAGAGTTTGCCTTTATTTATAGAGGAGTGTGATCATTTTAGTAGTGAGAGATATGGAAAATTATTGAATTACTTTTTCATTTAGAAGAAGTCAAGAATTATATCAATATCGTTTAAGTATAGAAAAAAAAATAAGGACTAATTTAAGGCTCTGAGTGGTCTTTATTTGAGCTAAGTACAAGCATATTGTCACCATATGGGAAGATAGTAAGATGCATACAGATGTGTGCTAAGAATTAGTCCTAAGACTGAGCCTTTAAGGTAATTATTTTTCATTCTTGCATTTGTGATTTCACCTACTGTATGGTGCAAAAGAATAAATAACATTTAATTACTGTTTTATAAAAAATATGAGTAATAACATTAAACTAAAATAGTATTTGGAAATATGGGTACAATGAAAATAGTATAACTAATAATCCAGGGTGAATAAAATATGTTCATAGGAAATACTGTAGAGGGATGTGGGTAGGTAGATGATTGAAAAAGTAGCATGACGAGCAACATTGTTTCAGAGCCGAGCGCATAGTTTGTACATTCTGTTTCTTCTAATGACCTGTATTCCACTAAAGCAGCCTGAATTAGATGAGAAGAAATGTATTCTGCCCTGGTGCAATAATGAAGTGGTCATTATGCTTGTTCATTGTGTGACAGATGTTGTGTACAGACTATCAGTGGGAGCAGGACAATCCTCATACACATTAGATATTCTTGTCAAAACTACAACTGACAAGAAAAGGAAATACTGATTCTTGTTTTCTTTCCACTTCCTTACCAGGGTCAGTGTATTCCTTTTCTGTTCAGTTTGTAATTCAATCCAAGTTTTTTTGTTTTTACTGTTTTGGATGCATGTATGATAAAGAATTACCATCATGGTAGTTCCATAATTGAAAGCAGAAAGAACTGCTCTAGTGGAGACCAGGCACCTAACTGCCCAGTGACTTCTTGATGGTCCAGTAACAGTGACAGCCACATGGAATGCACAATGTTCTGGAATCATTAAATGAACGTTTTACTTTCTTGTTCAAATGTTGATTTAATGCTAGCTCACTGCTTTCTACTGCATTGAATTCTTGTCAAAAAATGCAACATTTAGAAGATTTATCAAACATGTCTGCTTGAATGTGTGTGTGTGTGTGTGTGTGTGTGTGTGTGTGTGTGTGTGTGTGTGTGTGTAATATAAATACTGAGTTTTCACACAGAGAGCATGTGGATCATCTGTCCTGTATACACTCTAGTGCTATGTTTGTTTTGTTATGATGACAAATTGTCTTTGGTTAAGGACCAGTATATTATCTAATAATAATACATGTTAAGCAACATTTGTAAAGGCTTCATTCTGCCACAATGGTTTTATTATTTGTCTGAGACAGGTACCGTCCAGTGATAAAGCTAGATAGAATGTCATGTTCTGTTATGTATAACAGAATGTATAACTAAATAAAAGTGCATATTTCAAAAGCTTATTGCTCAGAAATATAACATGCTTTTATGTTATATAAACAATTGCTCTTTGACACAATAAAAAAAATACTTTTCCAGCTTAAATTATTCCTATTTGCATACCTTATAAATTGCAATTAGACTTCTTGATTAATTCTTTCTACCTTATGAAGAACTCAATTTTATGTGTCCCATAAAATGTGACTTTTGAGCTCCCAGGAACCTTCACCTGAAGAGATTTATGTGGTTTTCTGAATTATGTGCATATTTTATTTGCATGTTTTGCCCTGCTAGTTAAGATTTATTTTAGCGCAGGTATAGCTTGAACATTTCCATCTCTCTTAAATAAATAGCAAAATATACACACAAAAGTAATGGGTAACATGAACTATGAAATGCTCAACATAATGTCATATATGAAACACTGTTTAAGCATTAGATATCTATGGCTGTATGTAGCCTGAGAAGACAGTATATACATTATTTTCTTGTAAACATGGGATTAGAGACAAAAAATAAACATGATAAGACTGGGAAAGGGACACAAATAATTGGAGGTACAACACAGGCTACCATTTTACACAGCAGAACTTGAAAGGCACAACAGAGGCCGGGCAGTTCAACAAAGATAGCAAATGAAACTTGAGTTTATTTTTGTACCTACAATCTATTTCAGATTCCACTGACCCTAAGGGATATATATCAGTTGCTGGGAGGAATATACAACATTTTGATAAGGAGGCAGAAAGTTAAGCAAAACAGGTTAGCACTATGAAAGAAATGGACAAATGCTGTGAAAAAGGGAAGAGAGGTATATAAATACAGATATCTCACAGATGGGAAGAGTCAAAGGAGAGAATGCAGTTGGAGACGGACTGGAAAGAAAAAGATGGATTGCAATGCTGCATAAAGCAGCGGAGAGAGATTTTGTCATATTGACTAGTATGCACAGATGGCACTTTGTTTGGGATCAACAAATAAGAATCTTGAATCTGCAGTATAACCCCCCCCCCCCAAGAAGTTGAACTCAGCACATGAAGATAAAAATCATGTGCTGGAGGTGTGCTGAAAAAAATGCAGATGATATGATAAAAATATGTTCTAGGAATGCAGCAGAGTCCAGAGGAGATGGAAACAGTACCCAGTGGAATGGAAACATATTCTTGTATGGAATTAGAGTGGTCTTGGGATGTTCTGGGTATGGGGATCGGGGAGCGAGGGAAGGGAAGAGGGAACCCAGGTCTAGATGAAGACAATTTAGGCTTCTACTTTCTTTTGTGCTGAAGACAATCCTTGTACTTGAATGGAATATTAGGACTAGACAGGCATTGGGTAATATGCAGTCAGTATATCTGAAGCTAATGAGCAGAGCAGAGTTATTATAAATTGTACGTCTGCAAAAAAAGCTATGGAATAAAATATACTTTTTTTACAGCAACTCAGCTGTAATCATTAGTATTGAAAATCTTAATCTAAAGATATTTTAGAGACAGCTCACACTGACATGGTTAACTGGGATAAATGCAAACCAATTGGGATGGGAACACAATATAAAACTGTTGTGTAAAAAATAAGGTGTATCTAAGCTAATTTAATATTTTATTAAACGTAAGATAAGATAAGAGTTGAACATCCACAGATCATCTCCAGAAGAAATATCTGTGAAAAAATGTAACAAGCCGTAAATCCTCAGTAGTAATTATGCTTGAAAATGGATCAGGGTCACATTAAAATGGATTTTGTATAAGATAACTATAATAAGCAAACTGAAGTTCATAAATTATAAGACAGCAACACAAAATTTACATTAAAGACATACATATTTCTTTATCAGATAGAGATGACAGAACTTTCTTAGCATAAACTACATGACTATTTAATAAACTACAGTAGTTAATAGAGAACTTGAAAAGGAGGAAAAATCTGAGAATACATGGAATACCAGAAATGATGGAGGTACATATTGTAACAAGATGTCTTTTAAAAATAGTAAACTTACAGGAGTGATTTTCCTATAAGACACACATACCGTAAGTGGTTTTTGAAATCACTACAAAAACCAGGAGCTCTTCCAGTATCTACAACTGAGACATTTATTTCATATTTGGACAATTTATTTTCAAGAATGTCTGGCCTAAATCCCATCCTCAATTAAAGGAGACCTGCATAAAAAAAACTGAAAAATGTATGTTTTTCAACATATCCTGAACTTTTCTGCATTACCAATGCCTCTGCATCAAAGTAAGTGGTTATTATTATTTTCCAATATGTTGTACCCCAAAATTCCCTGAAAGAGGGCTGCTATGGATAACTTGATTTTGTTTTACAGTAAATGCCTTCACCTCCTTGATGACATTTTAGGGACAGACATGTGAGGACCATTTACTGAGGTTTTTTCTCTCAGCACCTTACAACTGCACTGTGACTGCTCACATTTGACTGCAAGCATCAATCTGCATTTTTAATTAGTTTGCTTCCCTTATTTTCATTAGTGGCCATTTCTACTACAGCAATTTAAGGAATGTTTGAATGGCAGGTTTGAAAATGTAGCTGAGTTAATTGTTCTTTTTTCAAACTAACATCTGACCCTTGTGATTAATAGGTTTTATTTGGGCTGAGATGGTTTGTCTTGCATTCATAGATTTTAACATAGCTTGTATTGGAGTCTTTGATGTTAATCTTCCTTCTCCAACTCACTGACTTGTCTCAACAAATCACTGTATGTAATGCAAAAATCCTTAACAAAACACCAGAATAAACATGCACTTCCACAGATAACACAGAGTAGAAAAAATGCAAAATCAAATACTGACAGAAAATAAGAAGGGACTGAGAATAAGATGAAAATAATGGGCCAGATTCAATAAAGGAAAATTTCCATATCAAAATAGTGTAGCAGCTTCCGCATGGAATATGGCCACCGAGTAATCCAGTAAACAAGGCTGGTGATGTGCACGAGCCTGCCAGCACTATTCAGACACCACTGAATAATGCTAATTACCTCATTTGCTAGTGAAAAACCATGAAAATGAGGTGAATTAGCAATTCAGTAAGGAGGCAGGCATCCACGTCAGAGCAGTGTCCATTGTAGAAATGTATTCGGTTACTAACCGTGTACATTTCTGCAAAATTTAAAACTGGGGCATGACAGCTCAAATTAAAACATGTATTATGACTATTAGCCATGCCAATGGCCAAAAATATGGCCATTGGTATGGAAAACAGTTACAAAATTATGAAAATCAAACATAATTTTTTTGGCCAATTTTAGCCATTTAAGCATAGCGCAGCAACGCACAAATCAGATCGTGCAGAAAATAAGAAAAAAATGAAAAAGACAATTTTAAGTGAAATCTGCATTTTGCCATTAGTATGGGTAGCATGCAGAACCAAAACAATAACAGGTAACACTGGTTGCTAAGGAGATAAACTCAGGTATAGTGATGTAATAAGGGACTAAGGCAGTGAGGTATGCAAATGAGCTAAATTTATTGAATAGTGTCTGCCTGCACTTAACTGTGTAGGAGCTATAATGCTGCAGTGTAAGCAGGAAGAGCAGCTGACATGAAAAGGGGGTATGTCATGTTTGGTGTAACCACATTGGAGCTCCCCTGCCTCTATTTGTGCTTAGCTAAGCATAGCTAAGCAAGGGGGGGTGTCTGAGCTAGTTCATGAAATGCTGAGTGTGTTCACGTCCTGCGAGGTTCTTTTTCTCAAAACTGTTTATAGCTGCAGGGGTTTGTGCAGTGTGCCGCAGGGCTTAAATACAAGGGAAACAATTTACAAAAAACAACAGGAGCCAGGAAAAGTGTTTACATTTGAGCAGCGGGTGTGAGCAGCATTTCAAGGGGTGGAAATGGGAGGAGAAAAAAGGGAAATAGCTGAATAAAGGCACTCAAGTACAAATAATATAGCTGGCAGGTGGAATGTAACATAGTTAGCCAATCACACAGGCAGCATCTGCAGCACAGCAGTGCACACTATGCAAACACCTTTCAGTCTTTTTTTTCCCCATAAACTCTGCACCATTGGTGTACACACACAGGGGAATTTTAACTGACAAAATGTTAGGGGCTGCTGTTGCTTTGCTACATCAGTATGTGCTAGAGGCTGAGGATGGTGAGGAGCATAATGCTGACAACCGTCCCAGACTGAGGAGGAGGAGAGCAGTGTTCAGACCCAGGCTAACCTACAAGGGGCTACATGATCTGGAGATACTAGAGTGCTACAGGGTGGACAGGGGCTTACTTCAGCAACTCTGTGAGCTGTGCCAGCCTCACCTCAGACCCAGAGCCAACAGAGGGGGAACACATCCCAGTTGAAACCAAGGTATGTGTAGCCTTAAGAATACTAGCTACAGGTACCTTTCAAAGATCTACTGGGTACATCATGGGGATCTCACAGGCATCTGCATCCAGGGTACTCCACCAGTTCCTGGATGTCATGCGAACACAAGCTGGTGAGCACATGTATTTCCCCAGCACCCATGAGGAGAGGGCCAGCAATATGTGTCTCTTCCATCATGTAGCAAACTTCCCAGAAATACTAGGTGCCATGCACATCCACATTAAGGCACCACCCAGTAAAGAGGGTAGAGCCTATGTCAACCACAAGGGCTTTCACTACAACTGCCAGGTCATGTGCAATGCACAGGGCATTATCATGAATGTGTGTACTGGCAGCCCTGGTAGGTATCACATATCCCATATCTGGCATGCCTCACAACTGTACCAGGCATTTGTCAGGGGGGACATCCCATATGGCCATCTCATGGGGGATGTTGGCTATGCACTGGAGCCGTGGATGATGACACACATCAGAAATGCATGCACACACTGATGAATGCCATAATAAGGCACATGCACAAACCAGGAACATTATAGAGCATGTGTTTGGAATGTTCAAGTCATGGTTTTGCTGTCTTGACATACCTGGTGGAGCCCTGCAGTACTCTCCAGCCAGATGTGCACACATGTTCATAATATGTGCCATACTACACAATATGATCCTAAAGAAACAGCTGCACCAGGAACATTTTATTTATTTATTTATTTATTTTACAATTTGTTTCCTGGGTTATCCATTGGGCCAAGAAGAGCCCATTTTCAATGGAGTCCCGAGGAGAAAAGTTCCACAAACAGCAAAATAATTTGAAGACAATGCATTTACATTTATGTAATACTATTGAAGAATGATGGTATTACATAAATGATAAAACAATTATAATTGCAGTAAAAATTCAGTTAAAAAAGTGAAAGATAAAATTACACACACACACACACACACACACACACACAAACACACACACACACACACACACACACACACACACACACACACAGGTCAATTAAAATAAGAAAAAGCCATTGGTGAATATTCCTGTTAAATTTCTTAGAATGTAAAATAACACAGGGTAGGCATTACAATTTTACATGAAATATTTGCAGAGTTAAAGTAGGATGGGGATAAGAGGTGTTAATTGTTGAATATAAGAAGGGTGGAACAATAAGAAAAAGAAAGAAAAAAACAGAGCAAGAGTAGGAGCAAATTACTGAAATGAAGATGTAGCAGTCAGAGAAGTTCAGTATGATGAAGAGAAGAGAGAAGTAAGTGAGTGTGAGAAGTGGGGAAAAAAGAGCTAAGTCATGTGGGATGAGAGCAAGAACATTCCCACAGGGTTTTGCGATGGGAATCAAGCAGGGCTTAAAGGTAGAGTGGTTGTCTGTAGTATGAATAAGAGGTGGCAGGGAGTTCTAGAGGCGAGCTAGGGAAAAGGATAGTAGGTATTTGCCAGGAGGATGAGCAAGCTTGTGCAGTTCAAGCATATTCTGGTTACTGAATCTTAAAAGTCTGTTGGGTAGGTGCATTTTGAAGGAGGAGGTAAGGGAGAGCCAGATGGAGGGATTAAAGATGAGTTTATGGACATGAGTAAGTTGAATATAGGTAAGATAGTTGGGAAGTTCGAGCCAATTTACTTTGTGAAGGGCATTGCAGTGGTGGGAGGAGGATTTATAGTCAGTAGCAAACTTAGAAATGTTGTTATAACAGGAGAACAGCTGTGTTTTTAGAGAAGACTGAAGGCTGGTAACAAGTGGGGCACCATATAGGAGAGACGGAATGAGGAAGGTGTTGGAGAGTACAAGTTTAGTAGTGGGTGGGATATAGTGGTTATGGCCGTAGAGCATGCCTAGTTTCTGTTGGGTTTTCTTTATATTAGCTAGTAGGTGGGTATCAAATTTTAACTTCATCAATAAGGACTCCTAGAAGCTTTGTATGGGAGGCTACCTCAAGAGAGGTATTGTTTTGGCTAGTAATGGAGAATGAGTTCTTGTCTATAATGTACTTTTTGAAGGGGAAAATAACATAATTTTAGTTTTTGATGCATTGAGTGATAGGTGGTTGTCTATCATCCAACGTTTGGTATAAGAGAAAGCATCCTGAGTTAGTTTTAAGAGAGTGGAGGTGGAAGTGGCAGAGCAAATGATTGTAGAGCCATCTGATTCAGTTTAGCACTAGGAATGTTCTGGTGGAAGTCTTTTATGAAAATGTTGAACAGTAAGGGACCCAATATGGAACCCTGTTGTATCCCTGTAGGTGTATTAAGGAAAGAGGAGGTGGATTTTTTCCATTTTACAGCTTGTTGTCTGTCAAAGAGGTAACTAGAAAAACAGCTAACAGAAGAGTGGGATAGGTTTAGATTAGAGAGTATGGATAGGAGAAGGTTATGGGAGATAGTGTCAAAGGCCTTTCACAGGGAAGGCCCACACAGCCCCCCACCATTGCTAAGGCCCCTACAGGCACAGGAGGACTCGGAGGAGGAATCCCCTGAGCCTGCTCCTGTAGACAGAAGGAGACATGCCCAGTATGCCCAGGCCTTGGCAAAGAGGCAATGCATAGCACATAGACTGACACTGTAGGGACTCAGTGACTGCACCTCTCACTGACTTGCACACACAGTAAAATAGATGCCACACACACCACACTACCTATATCTTACCATGTATAGGCTGTGTACTGTGTGTATCTGACAGAGCCAGTCCTCAAGCACTGTCCTCACAACTCATGCAGGCACAAGGTCATTCAGTATTCCTAACAATAAATGAATGGAGTAATACGTTGTGGTAGCATAGCTAGAGTATCGCTGCATGCATGCAAGGGAATGGGGTGACTACCAGGATAGCAGCAGACATCCGACAGCTATGTGGGACAACAGGAAATGTCTGCCCAATACTGGCTTTCCCAGAGAAGGCAGTAGTCCCCAGGTGACAATTTCCAGTGCAGTATATGTGGGGGCTAACAAACTGGGGGGGGGGGTCATAGGTTACATGCATGGACGTCAATGAGGGGGTCCCATACTCACCCCTCAGCCTCACCCAGCAAGTCAGCAGTAGAAAACCATAAAGAAATGTCTGGCAAAGGCCCACATATGGGGACAATGATGAAATATGCCCATAAAGACCTACACAGTGATATCACAGTAGGCCTTGCAGTTGCAATAAGGCTCTGAAAGGAGATAGGTCTGAAATCCAAATGTCTGCCATTACAGTCTAACCTGTGGCCTTTAGTGATATGCCTGTAGTCTCCAAGACAAGCACCATACTATGTTAAATGGAACCAAAATGTAAAGGGAGCATCAGCACAGTCTGCGCAAATGTGTACAGCTGACAGGTGTGTCCCCCAATACAAATACCCATGTTCCCATAGAAATGCAGTAACAGTAATGTTTTTAGGGTATAAGCAGCAGAGCACACATTCCCAGGGCTGTCCCAATCAACTCGATAACTTGTTACATGTCCACAATATGCAGGGGTCAAAGAGCTATGTGTATGTGTGGTCAATACTGTCAGTATTTGGCCTGCACTTACTCCTGGCTGTCATGTCTTAGTGGCCTAGGTACAGTACTGTGGTTGACAGGGTCCATGTTCCAAGAACTGCAGTGCCAACTATTCTATATGTCAAATACAGCTATGGTAGGAGTTGTTCACACTGTCCAGGCATCAATATCTGCTACTGCAGTAAAGCTGGACAGGTCAGGGACAGGAGGCCACACATATGGAAAGTACACAGCTCAGCGTAACCTACGTAGTGCCTAGCATACCCCTCAACTGTACCGACATTTTGCAGAATGTCCAGAGGTTTGCATCATATGTATGGTCTTTTTACCATGAAATCGTGGTTGTCTTGCAATTCATTGGCAAATCACAAAATACTAAAGTCAGGAAATAATGACATATTTTAGTTTTAGACTTCATACCCTTTAGGAAAATGCATGCTAATGCAAAACCTGTTATTGTATCACCTTTCTAGGTTTGTAAGGCCAATACTTAACAATGGTCCCTATATGTAGGCCTTTGTCTCCAAATTATATATGGCTTTGTCGAGATGTCTGGCTCTAAATAGTTGGGAGGTATGGTGCCTAGTAGGATAGCAGGTACCTGAAGGTCAGTGTACTGCCAGGTCATAAAAGGCTGCCAACTTACTGTGTCAGCACTGACATGTCACAGGCCAACATCCATACCCTTGGAATGACAAGTTGTTTCAGAAGGAGCACAAGTATGTCTTGTATATCTGTTCTGCTTGTACTAACATTGCATTTGCTAGACAAATATTTGCAAAACAAGAAGGGGCCTTGTCAAAACATCAATGGCAAACAGTGGGGAAGCAGATGTCATTCCCATAAGAGAAAGCAAGCAAATACCAAACTGGTCTCTCAACTGTCTATGTTTGGTAGAGCAGTAGTAACACCCTGTCCCCATGTGTCTGCCTTTGTCTGACTGTCATATATGGACCTGTCCAAATGTCAATCTGTGATGGTTTGACAGCTAGGCCAACATGTAACCTCATAATAACATATAGCAACACAAACCGTCTGAGGACCACAGCAAATGTAGTGGTGCAATGATAGACAACATGCTAAATAGGTACACTCAGAGGTGTGAAGACCACAACCTTGTGTGTGATGTTACAGCATTTATCCCGCTCACATCAGAATTACGAATACATAACAGCAGCCACTGTGGGAAAAGCCTGTGACTGGACTACAGAAGGACAAAGAGGCACACATAAGGGGAAGGGGAACCACTGGCCAGACAAATGAAGAATGTGCACATCTGAACATATTGTGCAGTATCATAGGTGCCATGCAGTATATGGAGTCAGAAAACATCACTTGCAAATACACAACACATACCCATGTAAGTGGAGGTCTGCAACAAAATGAAAACCCAAACAAAGGACACCTCAGAGGCAAAAATGCATGAGAACTCCACAAATGTACACAGCACAGACCATGCAGACTCCACACACCAGGGTATTGCAGACACTAAGGCCTTACCCCAAACCCCAAACATCTGCCCAACACGGATAGGCTAACAGCATCTACCCAGTTCCATACAGACTCTGCTGAGGTGACCACTGTCTGGCATGCAAAGCAATTCAGACCCTGCCTTGATGGGACTGTCACACATCTGAAAGTTAAGGCCCACTCGATCAACCCATAGCCGCAGCATCATCCTGGTCTGTGATATCAGTACAGCTTGTTGGTGTGACAGATAAGTGTCCCACATACTCCAACATCTGTGAAATACACTCCCTG